>NC_057797.1:363341265-363588765 GCF_018294505.1 Triticum aestivum | reverse complement strand
CCCCGAAGACAACCACTGTCACAACCCGAAAATTCAGAAATATAAATGACAGTCGCCGTGTCCTTATGAGTTTAAGAAACTCATAAGCACACAAGGCATGAGTAGAATATATCAGAATAATAGGGCACAAATAATACTCTAGTTTCAACTTATTCTTTACATAGCAGCTTACGCCCTTTAATAACCAAAGACAAGCTAGTAAACTAAATTGGTCTACCACGTGCATATGCACATGCACTGATAGCACTTCCTCTTATTCCTCTCTGACTTTATTTAAGGATTAAACAAAGGCCTCTAATTTAACACCTTGGCCTAGGCGTTGATTTATTCCTCATGCTCCTCTAACTCCTCACCCTGCCCACTTGCCGCACACTCTGCGCGTATTAGAGGGAAGAGAAAAAAAAACAATAGTGAGTATGTTGGGACATACTCAGCAAGAATATAAGAATGCAAGCATTTGTAAGTTACAAATTAAATGTACATAAGGTAGAGATGCTTCAGCCTCCCGTTACCTTACATGAGCAAGATGAAATTAAACAAGCGCAAACCTATATCAATAATCTCTGCAGAGATATACTAATAACCATCATAATCTCCACCAATGGTAATACCTATCTCCGGGAATCACGACGCCGAGTCCCCTACTTGTGTGAGGCATCTTCCATCTCACACTAGTACCGACTAGATTAGCCGCATACCGTTATTTCAGGTATCGACCGCCCCGGGCTTGATATACCACACTTACCATGATCACGACGGTGTACGCTATTAAATTATTCAAACATCATCGTTTGGTCAATCCGTCAACCATACATGGATGGTTCTCACAGTCATAATTATTACCAACTCATCACTTATATTCATGTGTAAAAACATCAATGCTAGTGACCAATTAATTGGTTAACATATATTAAAAGTTCAGTTTGAGAGAGAAGAATGATATGCACAGCCTTGCCTTGCAGCGGTTCCTCCTCGGCTAATTTTTGAGCTCCACTAAGCATGTTACAAACTCCCATCAGCTTATTATTTCATGTGATTTGTAGGAGGCAACAGAGACATCAATAGCTATATGCAGTCCTAGTACATGGTGTAACAAGTCGCTCTAGAGTACTTGGCTATGCTAGAGTGACACGTGCACAGCCAACTTTAACCTTAGTACTATTTATCACTATTAAATTTGAGAAGTACAATACTTGCATGCATGCTAGCTAGCCATGAAGATTATTTCTTTTTACAAGAGAACGACTAGTACCACAGGACCCATGTAATATATATTTTAGGTTATTACAACCACTGCATGCGTGTGGCCCAAACATATGTATGAAGAAGTGCGTTTTGAATACACAATGGAATAATTTTGATGTGGCACCGTGCTTTCGGACCATAAATCCCCACACTAAGTGAGAGTTAGGTTAACGATGCATATGTATGCCACACCACATTTCAAGCCGATGATGGGGATCCATGCATGCATGTGTGCATAGTATATGTGCTCAAACTTAATTAGGTCCGAATGTCACCATGACCTATACTACGATAACACGAACCAAAGGAAGAATCCGTCATGGTAACCTATCTTGTTGTCGGTCAAGGTGATCATGGATGTCCATGCGGGCCCATGAATATATAGGCTTGTCGCCGATAACCACACGAGGGAGTGTACCGTTCTGTTGGGGATCGTTGCAGAAATTAAAATTTTTCTACGCATCACCAAGATCAATATATGGAGTAAATAGCAATGAGAGGGGATTGCATCTTCATACCCTTGAAGATCGCGAGTTGGAAGCATTGCAAGAACACGGTTGGAGGAGTCGTACACGTAGCAATTCAGATCGCGGCCGAATCCGATCTAAGCACCGAACAACGGTGCCTCCGTGTTCAACACACATGCAACCGGTGACGTCTCCCGAGCCTTGATCCAGCAAGGAGGAGGGAGTGGTTGAGGAAGAAGGCTCCAACAGCAGCACGACGGCATGGTGGTGATGGAGTGGCAGTTCTCCGGCAGGGCTTCGCCAAGCTCACGGGGAGGAGGAGAGGTGTTGGGGAGGGGAGGGGCTGCGCCTTGGATGTGGTGCTGCAGCCCTCCCCTCACCCCTCTATTTATAGGGAGAAGGGGGAAGGGGCCGGCCCCTCTAGATGAGATCTAGAAGGGGGGGGGGGGCGGCCAAGGGGGAGGGGGCTTGCCCCCCAAGCAAAGGAGGGGGGGGGGCGCCCCCCTTTAGGGTTCCCCCAAACCCTAGGCACATGGGCCCTAGGGGGAATGGCGCCCAGCCCACTAGGGGCTGGTTCCCTTCCACCTACAGCCCATAAGGCCCTCCGGGGCAGGTGGACCCTCCCGGTGGACCCCAGGAACCCCTCTGGTGGTCCCGGTACAATACCGGTATACCCCTGAATATTTCCGGTGACCGTATGATGACTTCCCCATATATAAATCTTCACCTCCGGACTATTCCGGAACTCCTTGTGACGTCCGGGATCTCATCCGGGACTCTGAACAACATTCGGTAATCACATACAAATCTTCCTAATAACCCTAGCGTCATCGAACCTTAAGTGTGTAGACCCTACGAGTTCGGGAACCATGCAGACATGACCGAGACAACTCTCCGGCCAATAACCAACAGCGGGATCTGGATACCCATGTTGGCTCCCACATGTTCCACGATGATCTCATCGGATGAACCACGATGTCGAGGATTCAAGCAAGCCCGTATACAATTCCCTTTGTCAATTGGTACGTTACTTGCCCGAGATTCGATCGTCGGTATCCCAATACCTTGTTCAATCTCGTTACCAGCAAGTCACTTTACTCGTTGCGTAACACATCATCCCGTGACCAACCCTTAGTCACATTGAGCTCATTACGATGATGTCTTACCGAGTGGGCCCAGAGATACCTCTCCATCATACGGAGTGACAAATCCCAGTCTCGATTCGTGCCAACCCAACAGACACTTTCAGAGATACCCGTAGTGCACCTTTATAGTCACCCAGTTACGTTGTGACGTTTGGCACACCCAAAGTATTCCTACAGTATCCGGGAGTTGCACAATCTCATGGTCTCAGGAAAAGATACTTAACATTATAAAAGCTTTAGCAGACGAACTACACGATCTTGCGCTATGCTTAGGATTGGGTCTTGTCCATCACATCATTCTCCTAATGATGTGATCCCGTTATCAATGACATCCAATGTCCATGGTCAGGAAACCGTAACCATCTATTGATCAACGAGCTAGTCAACTAGAGGCTCACTAGGGACATGTTGTGGTCTATGTATTCACACATGTATTACGATTTCCGGATAACACAATTATAGCATGAACAATAGACAATTATCATGAACAAGGAAATATAATAATAACCATTTTATTATTGCCTCTAGGGCATATTTCCAACAGTCTCCCACTTGCACTAGAGTCAATAATCTAGTTACATTGTGATGAATCGAACACCCATAGAGTTCTGGTGTTGATCATGTTTTGCTCGAGGAAGAGGTTTAGTCAACGGATTTGCGACATTCAGGTCAGTATGCACTTTAGAAATATCTATGTCTCCATTTTGAACATTTTCATGAATGGAGTTGAAGCGACGCTTGATATGCCTGGTCTTCCTGTGAAACCTGGGCTCCTTGGCAAGGGCAATAGCTCCAGTGTTGTCACAGAAGAGAGTCATCGGGCCCGACGCTTTGGGAATAACTCCTAGGACGGTAATGAACTCCTTCATCCGGATTGCTTCTTGTGCTGCCTCCGAGGCTGCCATGTACTCCGCTTCACATGTAGATCCCGCCACGACGCTTTTCTTGCAACTACACCAGCTAACTGCCCCACCATTCAAAATATACACGTATCCGGTTTGTGATTAGAGTCATCCAGATCTGTGTCGAAGCTAGCATCGATGTAACCCTTTACGACGAGCTCTTCGTCACCTCCATAGACGAGAAACATATCCTTAGTCCTTTTCAGGTACTTCAGGATATTCTTGAACACTGTCCAATGTTCCATGCCAGGATTACTTTGGTACCTTCCTACCAAACTCACGGCAAGGTTTACATCAGGTCTGGTACACAGCATGGCATACATAATAGACCCTATGGACGAGGCATAGGGGACGACACTCATCTTTTCTCTATCTTCTGCCGTGGTCGGGCATTGAGCCGTGCTCAATCTCATACCTTGCAATACAGGCAAGAACCCCTTCTTGGACTGATCCATATTGAACTTCTTCAATATCTTGTCAAGGTACGTACTTTGTGAAAGACCAATGAGGTGTCTCGATCTATCTCTATAGATCTTGATGCCTAATATATAAGCAGCTTCTCCAAGGTCCTTCATTGAAAAACACTTGTTCAAGTAGGCCTTTATTCTTTCCAAGAATTATATATCATTTCCCATCAAATAGTATGTCATCCACATATAATATGAGAAATGCTACAGAGCACCCACTCACTTTCTTGTAAACACAGGCTTCTCCATAAGTCTGCGTAAACCCAAACGCTTTGATCATCTCATCAAATCGAATGTTCCAACTCCGAGAGGCTTGCACCAGCCCATAGATTGAGCGTTGGAGCTTGCACACCTTGTCAGCATTCTTAGGATCGACAAAACCTTCCGGCTGCATCATATACAATTCTTCCTTACGGAAACCATTAAGGAATGCTGTTTTGACGTCCATTTGCCATATCTCATAATCATAGAATGCGGCAATTGCTAACATGATTCGGACGGACTTCAGCTTCGCTACGGGTGAGAAAGTCTCATCGTAGTCAACCCCTTGAACTTGTCGATAACCCTTAGCGACAAGCCGAGCCTTATAGATGGTCACATTACCATCCGCGTCTGTCTTCTTCTTAAAGATCCATTTATTTTCTATGGCTCGCCGATCATCGGGCAAGTCAGTCAAAGTCCATACTTCGTTTTCATACATGGATCCTATCTCGGATTTCATGGCTTCCAGCCATTTGTCGGAATCTGGGCCCGCCATCGCTTCTTCATAGTTCGAAGGTTCACCATTGTCTAACAACATGATTTCCAGGACAGGGTTGCCGTACCACTCTGGTGCGGAACGTGTCCTTGTGGACCTACGAAGTTCAGTAGCAACTTGATCTGAAGTTTCATGATCATCATCATTAACTTCCTCTCTAGTCGGTGCAGGCACCTCAGGAACATTTTCTTGAGCTGCGCCACTCTCCGGTTCAAGAGGCAATACTTCATCAAGTTCTACTTTCCTCCCACTTACTTCTTTCGAGAGAAACTCTTTCTCTAGAAAGGATCCATTCTTGGCAACAAAGATCTTGCCTTCGGATCTGAGGTAGAAGGTATACCCAATAGTTTCTTTAGGGTATCCTATGAAGACGCATTTTTCCGATTTGGGTTCGAGCTTTTCAGGTTGAAGTTTCTTGAGATAAGCATCGCATCCCCAAACTTTCAGAAACGACAACTTAGGTTTCTTACCAAACCACAATTCATACGGTGTCGTCTCAACGGATTTCGACGGAGCCCTATTTAAAGTGAATGCGGCAGTCTCTATAGCATAACCCCAAAATGACAGCGGTAGATCGGTAAGAGACATCATAGATCGTACCATATCCAATAGAGTGCGATTACGACGTTCGGACACACCATTACGCTGAGGTGTTCCAGGCGGCGTGAGTTGTGAAACAATTCCGCATTTCCTTAAGTGCGTGCCAAATTCATGACTCAAATATTCTCCCCCACAATCTGATCGTAAGAACTTGATTTTCCTGTCACGTTGATTCTCAACCTCACTCTGAAATTCCTTGAACTTTTCAAAGGTCTCAGACTTGTGTTTCATTAAGTAGACATACCCATATCTACTCAAGTCATCAGTGAGGGTGAGAACATAACGATAGCCACCGCGAGCCTCAACACTCATTGGACCGCACACATCAGTATGTATGATTTCCAATAAGTTGGTTGCTCGCTCCATTGTTCCGGAGAACGGAGTCTTGGTCATTTTGCCCATGAGGCATGGTTCGCACGTGTCAAATGATTCATAATCAAGAGACTCCAAAAGTCCATCTGCATGGAGTTTCTTCATGCGTTTGACACCAATGTGACCAAGGCGGCAGTGCCACAAGTATGTGGGACTATCATTATCAACCTTACATCTTTTGGCATTCACACTATGAATATGTGTAACATCACGTTCGAGATTGAATAAGAATAAACCATTGACCAGCGGGGCATGACCATAAAACATGTCTCTCATATAAATAGAACAACCATTATTCTCAGATTTAAATGAGTAGCCATCTCGCATTAAACGAGATCCAGATACAATGTTCATGCTCAAAGCTGGTACTAAATAACAATTATTGAGGTTTAAAACTAATCCCGTAGGTAAATGTAGAGGTAGCGTGCCGACGGCGATCACATCGACCTTGGAACCATTCCCGACGCGCATCGTCACCTCGTCCTTCGCCAGTCTCCGTTTATTCCGCAGTTCCTGTTTTGAGTTACAAATATGAGCAACTGCACCGGTATCAAATACCCAGGAGCTACTACGAGCGCTGGTTAGGTACACATCAATAACATGTATATCACATATACCTTTGGCATTGCCGGCCTTCTTATCCGCTAAGTACTTGGGGCAGTTCCGCTTCCAGTGACCATTTCCCTTGCAATAAAAGCACTCAGTCTCAGGCTTGGGTCCATTCTTTGGCTTCTTCCCGGCAGCTTGCTTACCGGGCGCGGCAACTCCCTTGCCGTCCTTCTTGAAGTTCTTTTTACCCTTGCCTTTCTTGAACTTAGTGGTTTTATTCACCATCAACACTTGATGTTCCTTTTTGATTTCCACCTCCGCTGATTTCAGCATTGAATATACCTCAGGAATGGTCTTTTCCATCCCCTGCATATTGAAGTTCATCACAAAGCTCTTGTAGCTAGGTGGGAGCGACTGAAGGATTCTGTCAACGACCGCATCATCCGGGAGATTAACTCCCAGCTCAGATAAGCGGTGGTGCAACCCAGACATTTTGAGTATGCGCTCGCTGACGGAACTATTCTCCTCCATCTTACAACTGTAGAATTTGTTGGAGACTTCATATCTCTCGACCCGGGGGCATGAGCTTGGAAAACCATTTTCAGCTCTTGGAACATCTCATATGCTCCGTGTTGCTCAAAATGCTTTTGGAGCCCCGGTTCTAAGCTGTAAAGCATGCCGCACTGAACCAGGGAGTAATCATCACTACGCGTCTGCCAAGCGTTCATAACGTCTTGTTCTGCTGGGAAAACAGGTGCTTCACCTAGCGGTGCATCAAGGACATATGCTTTCCTGGCAGCTATGAGGATAATCCTTAGGTTACGGACCCAGTCCGTTTAGTTGCTGCCATCGTATTTCAGCTTGGTTTTCTCTAGGAACGCGTTGAAGTTGAGGGCAACATTAGCGTGGGCCATTTGATCTACAAGACATATTGCAAAGAATTTTAGACTATGTTCATGATAATTAAGTTCATCTAATCAAATTATTTATTGAACTCCCACTCAGATAGACATCCCTCTAGTCATCTAAGTGATACATGATCCGAGTCAACTAGGTCGTGTCCGATCATCACGTGAGACGGACTAGTCATCATCGGTGAACATTTTCATGTTGATCGTATCCTCTATACGACTCATGTTCGACCTTTCGGTCTTCCGTGTTCCGAGGCCATGTCTGTACATGCTAGGCTCGTCAAGTCAACCTAAGTGTATTGTGTGTGTAAATCTGGCTTACACCCGTTGTATGCGAACATTAGAACCTATCACACCTGATCATCACGTGGTGCTTCGGAACAACGGACCTTAGCAACGGTGCACAGTTAGGGGGAACACTTTCTTGAAATTATTGCGAGGGATCATCTTATTTATGCTACCGTCGTTCTAAGCAAATAAGATGTAAAACACGATAAACATCACATGCAATCAAATAGTGACATGATATGGCCAATATCATTTTGCTCCTTTTGATCTCCATCTTCGGGGTGCCATGATCATCATTGTCACCGGCATGACACCATGACCTCCATCATCATGATCTCCATCATTGTGTCTTCATGAAGTTGTCTCGCCAACTATTACTTCTACTACTATGGCTAACGGTTAGCAATAAAGTAAAGTAATTACATGACGTTTATGTTGACACGCATGTCATAAATAAATTAAGACAACTCCTATGGCTCCTGCCGGTTTCCATAATCATCGACATGCAAGTCGTGATTCCTATTACAAGAACATGATCAATCTCATACATCACATATATCATTCATCACATCTTTTTGGCCATATCACATCACACAACATATGCTGCAAGAACAAGTTAGATGTCCTCTAATTGTTGTTGCAAGTTTTTACGTGGCTACAAGAACGTTTCTTACCTACGCCAAAACCACAACGTGATATGCCAATTTCCATTTACCCTTCATAAGGACCCTTTTCATCGAATCGGATCCGAGTAAAGTGGGAGAGACAGACACCCGCTAGCCACCTTATCCAACTAGTGCATGTCAGTCGGTGGAACCAGTCTCACGTAAGCGTACGTGTAAGGTCGGTCCGGGCCGCTTCATCCCACGATGCCGTCGAATCAAGATAAGACTAGTAACGGCAAGTAAATTGACAAAATCGACTCCCACAACAACTTGTGTTCTACTCATGCATAGAAATTATGCATAGACCTAGCTCATGATGCCACTGTTGGGGATCGTTGCAGAAATTAAAAATTTTCTACGCATCACCAAGATCAATCTATGGAGTAACTAGCAATGAGAGGGGAGTGCATCTTCATACCCTTGAAGATCGCGAGTCAGAAGCGTTGCAAGAACGTGGTTGGAGGAGTCGTACACATAGCGATTCAGATCGTGGCCGAATCTGATCTAAGCACCGAACAATGGTGCCTCCGCGTTCAACACATGTGCAGCCCGGTGACGTCTCCCGAGCCTTGATCCAGCAAAGATGAGGAAGAGGTTGAGGAAGAAGGCTCCAACAGCAGCACGACGGCGTGGTGGTGATGGAGTGGCAGTTCTTCGGCAGGGCTTCGCCAAGCTCACGCGGAGGAGGGGAGGTGTTGGAGAGGGGAGGGGCTGCGCCTTGGATGTGGTGCTGCAGCCCTCCCCTCACCCCTCTATTTATAGGGAGAAGGGGGAAGGGGGCCGGCCCCTCTAGATGAGATCTAGAAGGGGGGGGGGGGCGGCCAAGGGGGAGGGGGCTTGCCCCCCAAGCAAAGGAGGGGGGGGGCGCCCCCTTTAGGGTTCCCCAAACCCTAGGCACATGGGCCCTTCGGGGAATGGCGCCCAGCCCACTAGGGGCTGGTTCCCTTCCACCTACAGCCCATAAGGCCCTCCGGGGCAGGTGGACCCTCCCCGTGGACCCCCGGAACCCCTCCGGTGGTCCCGGTACAATACCGGTATACCCCCAAATATTTCCGGTGACCATATGATGACTTCCCATATATAAATCTTCACCTCCGGACTATTCTGGAACTCCTCGTGACGTCCGGGATCTCATCCGGGACTCCTAACAACATTCGGTAATCACATACAAATCTTCCTAATAACCCTAGAGTCATCGAACCTTAAGTGTGTAGACCCTACGGGTTCGGGAACCATGCAGACATGACCGAGACAACTCTCCGGCCAATAACCAACAACGGGATCTGGATACCATGTTGGCTCCCACATGTTCCACAATGATCTCATCGGATGAACCACGATGTCGAGGATTGAAGCAATACCGTATACAATTCCCTTTGTCAATCGGTATGTTACTTGCCCGAGATTCGATCGTCGGTATCCCCAATACCTCGTTCAATCTTGTTACCGGCAAGTCACTTTACTCGTTGTGTAACACATCATCCCGTGACCAACCCTTAGTCACATTGAGCTCATTACGATGATGTCTTACCGAGTGGGCCCAGAGATACCTCTCCGTCATACGGAGTGACAAATCCCAGTCTCGATTCGTGCCAACCCAATAGACACTTTCAGAGATACCCGTAGTGCACCTTTATAGTCACCCAGTTACGTTGTGACATTTGGCACACCCAAAGTATTCCTACAGTATCCGGGAGTTGCACAATCTCATGGTCTAAGGAAAAGATACTTGACATTAGAAAAGCTTTAGCAGAAGAACTACACGATCTTGCGCTATGCTTAGGATTGGGTCTTATCCATCACATCATTCTCCTAATGATGTGATCCCGTTATCAATGACATCCAATGTCCATGGTCAGGAAACCGTAACCATCTATTGATCAATGAGCTAGTCAACTAGAGGCTCACTAGGGACATGTTGTGGTCTATGTATTCACACATGTATTACGATTTCCGGATAACACAATTATAGCATGAACAATAGACAATTATCATGAACAAGGAAATATAATAACCATTTTATTATTGCCTCTAGGGCATATTTCCAAGGCGTTCGAAGACAACCACTACATGCATATGTATGGAGGTGATGCGTGCATGCATACTTGAATACCATTTCACAACTTTGATATGGCGCATGCGTCGAAAATCATACAGTCCCCACACAGAGCGAGATCAGTTCATGACGTGTCGTTGTACTAGCCACTTCGACTCGATGGGAGGGATTCATGCGTACACATGCATGTGTGTGTGTGCTCAGACTGTATCATGTCATCCCAAAGCATGACCTATATATACCGTATTACAAGCAAAAAAATAATCCCCTCCTAAGTCAAATTACCCTCTCTCGTTGTCAGGCAAAAAGTAGTGATGGACCAAGCGGGCCCACAGATGGAAATCATCGATATTGCTGATAACTTCTTAAGTGGGTGTGAGAGGACAACCACCATCGCTTTGCATGTGGGCCAAACATATGTTGAATACCCAAAATGCACAACTTTGATGTGGCACATGCCTCAAAAACTATAAAGTCCCCACACAGAGCAGGGTTCATTAAGCGTACTACATATGATGGTCCCCTTCCCCCTCTTTGACGCATACTATATGGTCCTACCGTAATACAACCGAAAAAGAATCCTCCTCGATGGTGAAATTAATTAACCTCTCTCGATGTAGGTCAAAGTGATGCATGCATTGACGATGGCCTCATGGGCCCACAGATGGAAGCGTCACACATGAGTGTTCTAGCTAGGATAACCACCACCTGCATGCATGTGGCCCAAAGAGGTGTTGTGTGATGTTTGAATAGCCAATTTCACAACTCTGATGAAGTCCCGACACTGAGTGAGGTGTACACTACTGCAGGATGCTGCTAACGCGACACTATGATCAGAGACCCTTTGACAAAACTGTGTGCGATGCAATAATCGTGAACAGTGGTGTAAAAGAACCATCAAAAAAGGTGCAAAATGTTTGCGATGGTGGAGCCATCAAACACGGTTCCTATTTTAGTTGTGTGTGCAATGCAGGCATACGGTTCAGTCCAATGAACTATTTGCGATGAGGCGGAACAAAAGAAACGGGTAACCTGATGAAGGCGTGTGCGATATACAACATACGGTTCACTCGGATGAACTGTTTGTGATGAGGCAACACAAAAGATACGGTCAGCCAGATCAAGGTGTGTGTGATTGAGGACATATGCTTCAGAAGGATTAACTGTTTGCGATTAGGCAACAAAACAGAAATGGGTCAGCCAGATCAAAGTGTCTGCGATTGATGGCATACACTTCACATGGATGAACTGTTTGCGATTAGCCACAACAAACTGAAACAATTAGATAGATCAACATGTGCGCGCTAGATGGGCAAACACATTCTAATTAAAAGAAGTGTGCGCGATGGTAATAACAAGCACGCACGGTTGTTGGAATAAGACGTGTGCTGATATTGCCTATTGCGGTGCACCCTATGGTGCAAATTCCACATACGCGGCCGAGAAGGCGTACGTGCCCATGTTACGCCTTCCGGGAATAGTGCCGCATTTATAACCGTCAGTAAATTTTTGAGTATGCATCCCGTCACATTCCAAATTGCAAACCTGTTCACACCGATCAAAACCTAAACGGTTTCCCACTTAGGAGCGTATTACTACTCGGTTATAAATACTACCACTCTAAGATGACTGCACATTCCTCAACTCCTCATCCACAAAAACAAAGTCATTCATCATCGTTCCCTTTGCGTCTGCCATGGCTAGCGTGAGTTCTGGGTCGAGAGATTGCCACCAGGGAGATGCGAGCATGGAAGCGGAAGCACAAGAGATGTCCCGCCTCGCCGCGAACGCAGCCGGTATGTCCCGCCGCACGGCCATAGCAGCACAGAGGTCCCGTCGTGCCGCCGAAGCAGCACGCAGGTCCCGCCGTGCCGTCGATGCGGAAGACTGCTCCGGCCGCACCACGGAAGTAGAAGAGATGTCCCGCCGTGTCGCGAATGCAACAGAGATGTCCTCCCGCGCCGTGACAGCCCGGGAAAATGTCTCGCGAGCAGGCAAGGACTCTTACAGGCGCATGCATGCGATTGTCCATAGCCATATGGATCATATCTCTGGCTAGGCGAGGTTGTAGGACAACATGAAAGCCTCTTTTAAAGAGGCTACCGCCGTCATCCGATAACTAAATAAGAGCAATGCGAAGCTCCTGGCCGAGCGCGACGTGCTGAGGGCGAAGATCGTCGGAAGTGCGGAGCAGCAGGAGGAGACCACTGGCTTGTTGAAGAGGACCGGCGTCATCGTCGAGCAACTTATGGACGAGAATGCCATGCTGCACATCGAGCGCAGAAGGCTGGTGGAGGAATCTGTGGATGCTCTCAAGCAGCATCTTGAGGACAAGAAAGAGCTCATCGCCGCTCGCCGCAAAGACTAGTTCCCCGCGGCCTACAACAACATAGAGATCAACGAGGCAGATCGTTGTCTTCCTTCTTCTTTTGCCCTTGTGTATTTCGGGCGTTGCCGCATGTGGATTTTTTAATTATGTTTCTAAATATGTAAGACAATTATTATTCACTGTCATTGTCCTTATATTCATCATACTTGCTATAAGTCGTAGTCGATGCTATATAGGTCCGTCAGATCTTACATCAGGATCCATGCAAAACTTTTTTTCTTCAGATTTTCATTTTTATCTCTTAAATCTCAGTACAGTGAGACACATAGCCACGCCGTAGAACAAGGGCTCGGGCGCCATTAATGGAGACGTTGAGAGGGAGGTGCGCGGCGGGTAGCGGTCAAAGGGCTCTCCTCCTAATGAGCATACACATGGGTCTGATCGCACGCCTCCCGTACTCAAATAGCTACCCCGCACGACACCTCCTAGCCAATAAAAAAAGGGACGCGTGGCAGCACGTAAATGGTATATAGAACGCCCACGGTTTTAATAATACTTGTGTTTCCGATTTGTAATGTGACATCACTTGTTCCAAAATGACTTTGTTGATTGTTAATGTGTGCACCTTCGCAAATCGGACAAAAAAATTACCACAACACGTTGGTGCCATCTCATGACACCATGCCAAGTTTCATGATTTTCAAGCGTGTTTTGGATTTACAGGAATTAAAAAACCAAGTTTCTCAATCTTTCTGGCCGAGCCACGACGCCCAGATGTTTGAATTTCATTCCCATTTCTTGCATGGGACCTAGAAATTCACCCAAGGACACACATGTGATTTTTCAAACAACTTTGGTGCACTGAAGCCTGTGCTTGTAGTTCAAATTTGAATTATGCACATTAAATGCCCAGAAACTCAATTAATATATAAAAAAGGCCAAACGAACCTGGAATAATTCCAAAATTTAGCACGATACTTCTATTTGGTCTAATCTGCCTGTGTAAAAAAAATTAAGGCGGGAGAAGGCAGTGTACGTATCTTGTTTCGCACACGGAGGTGACACGTTCCCTCTCAGAACCACGAGCCCTCTTGAGGGAAGCTCTGGTTTGCAAGAAGTTTGCACCAAAGCTTGTCCCAATTCGGCCAAAAAAATTACCGCAACATGTTGGTGCCATGTCATGACACCATGCCAAGTTTCATGATTTTCAGGCGTGTTTTGGATTTAGAAGAATTAAAAAACCAAGTTTCTCAATCTTTCTGGCCGAACCACGACACTCAGATGTTTGAATTTCATTCCCATTTCTTGCATGGGACCTATAAATTCACCCAAGGACACACATGTGATTTTTCAACCAACTTTGGTGCACTGGAGCATGTGCTTGTAGTTCAAATTTGAATTATGCACATTAAATGCGCAGAAACTCAACTAATGTATAAAAAAGGCCAAACAAACCCGGAATAATTCCAAAATTTAGCACGATACTTCTATTTGGTCTAATCTGCCTATGTAAAAAATTAAGGCGGGAGAAGGCAGTGTACGTATCTCGTTTCTCTCACAGAGGTGCCATGTTCCCTCTCGGAACCACGAGCCTTCTTGAGGGAAGCTCCGGTTTGCAAGAAGCTTACACCAAAGCTTGTCCCAATTCGGCCAAAAAAATTACGACATCATGTTGGTGCCATGTCATGACACCATGCCCGTGTTTTGGATTTACAGGAATTTAAAAACCAAGTTTCTCAATCTTTCCGGGCGAGCCACAATGCCTAGATGTTTGAATTTCATTCCCATTTCTTGCATGAGACCTCTAAATACACCCAAGGACACACATGTGATTTTTCAACCAACTTTGGTGCATTGGAGCATGTGCTTGTAGTTCAAATTTGAATTATGCACATTAAATGTGCAGAAACTCAATTAATGTATAAAAAAGGCCAAACAAACCTGGAATAATTCCAAAAATTAGGATGATACTTCTATTTGGTCTAATCTGCCTGTGTAAAAAAATTAAGGCGGGAGAAGGCAGTGTACGTATCTTGTTTCGCACACGGAGGTGACACGTTCCCTCTCGGAACCACGAGCCTTCTTGAGGGAAGCTCTGGTTTGCAAGAAGCTTACACCAAAGCTTGTCCCAATTCGGCCAAAAAATTTACCGTTGCATGTTGGTGCCATGTCATGACACCATGCCAAGTTCCATGATTTTCAGGCGTGTTTTGGATTTATAGGAATTTAAAAACCAAGTTTCTCAATCTTTCTGGCTGAGCCACGACGTCCAGATGTTTGAATTTCATTCCCATTTCTTGCATGGGACCTATAAATTCACCCAAAGACACATATGTGATTTTTCAACAAACTTTGGTGCATTGGAGCATGTGCTTGTAGTTCAAATTTAATTATGCACTTTAAATGCCCAGAAACTCAATTAATGCATAAAAATGCCAAACGAACCCGGAATTATTCCAACTTTAAACACGACACTCATGTACTAGTTGGATGTTCACTGTACGTAAATGTTCTAGCAATTAAAACATCATCCTTTCCCTCCGTAACACCATTTTGTCTTTCAAAACATAATGAAAAACTCAGGTATACCACAAACAGTTTACTAGAAAGAATCGTGTGGGATGCGATATAAAATATCTTGCCGCACCATCTTGTGTGGCTTACATAGGAAGCTTCATCATCTACAGTCCACCGCCCCCGATTGAACCACACTTGCGCGTCAGCTTCTCGCGGCACCGATTGAATTTTTTTGCCACCGCGGAAATATCTATCTCCCCGCCCCCTCCCTCCTACCAAAAGCCACATTTCCACTATTCCTCCTTGCTTTTCCAAGTTCAAACCTTCACCGCTACTTACTGGCAGCTCAGCCTCCTAGTCGGTGACCCTTCTTCTTGCAGCGCCGCCTCCTGGGCGGTGACCCTTCTTCTTGCTGCGCGGCCTCCTCACCGCCGACCCTTCTTCTTTCTGCCCGGCCTCGTCGATATGGTCAGGTAATCCACACCATCCTCCTCATTTCCCGTCCCACATGCCCTGACCGACGGCACGCCACCTTCCATCGAAATCACTGCCCTCCTCCTCGAATTAAATGCTGCCCACAACCATTTTGCACGCAGTATAACGTGGAGCTCAGTAGCATGCGGCTGCACGCAGGCATGAGGTCGCTATGGCTGCCATGCATGTTGACCGCCAGATCTTGGAGGAGCACCTCGTCTTCAAGGCCACCGTCGACACCGCCACGCGGTTGTCTACTTTAAAATACAGTTCGTGTTGTTTTCTCGAGGCCACCGCCAGTGCCTTCTAGTGATTTGTCCTCTGTAATGTTAATATGCAATTTGATGTTCAATTAACGGTTTGGTCCTCTGAAATGTAATGTTCCATTAACACTTTGGTCCAACAATTTCTACATTTCATAGTACTATTCTCAAGCATTCTTTGTTTTGTTAACTGTCTTATTTTCTAGTACATGTTTCTATTCTGCAATGTCGTGCTTAGTTAACTATTTTGGTTCATTTGTTCTGCTGTCCATTTAACTGTTTGGTTTAGTTCTGCAATTTGATTTTTATTTGCTGTAGGTACAATTTTGTATTGTTATGCATGTGACACCAATCGAATTTGGCTGTACTCAATACATATTCTACTGATAGTATGGCAACTCTCAGTTAACCTGATCAAGATATTACTTATGTGTGTTGCAGGGAAACAATGAGAGACACTATTGTTTACCATCGAGGTTTGTTCAAGCAGGGTCCTTTAGCCAATAGCACATTATTGTGCAGTTGCAGGAATCATTCTAATATTTAGGTTTCTTACAATTTGGTCTTGTACATGTAGGTGCTGCTGTCAGAGGCTTAGACCCACTGTTTGACCCATTTTGCATATGGGGAAATGATATGTCCATGAATATCAGCCAAGTCAAGAAACTCAGAAAGATTGTTAGGATGAAGAAACTTGCGATGAATAACAGTAAGATATTTGTTTGCACAATGAAGAAGACATCAATCAACTATATGATGGTACCAACTCTTTTACCTTGTTTTTACCCCTTGCACCATTTCAAAATTTACAACAGCGATTTATGCATAGCTTTGTTTTCAGTACTTTTCAAAGCAGTTCACCGATGATTACCTCTCAAACCACCTGCATGGTCAAGACGCGAGGAAGGTATTCATTCAACACCCACAATACAATATTGAAGTCTTGCTGAAGAGGACGAAGGTTGGGCGGGCAATTATCCATAGCCACTGGCCTAAAGTTGCAAGGACATTCAACATCACTGAAGGCTCAATATTTGCCTTCCGCTTCTGCAGTTTCCCAGATGAGATTCATCTCTCTATTTATTGTGTATGATGCTACTTTCCAAAGGTTTTTGATGCTGCATGTGAAACTTGGTGCTGTTGTCTAATGGTGTAATTGAGTGCCGAAGCTATCTAATGTAATTCGATTATGAAATCCCGGTTGCTTTTATATGGATATGAAATATCTGGCGTGTTTTATAAGAAATATCAGTTTGATTATTACATGGATTATCAATAATAGGCTAATTACCCTACTTATTGGGGTTTTCTATTGCAGACGGTTACTCAAACAACACTATGGGCGATGAACTCAAACAACCCGCACGGTTTCTAGAAAGTAGGCATGTTCGATCAACTAACAATCACACACGGCTTCCGGCAGCGAACTGTTTGCGTTAGGCCACCTTGCACAAACGTTTCCACACAAAGAACTGTGTGTGATATGCATACCTACGGAAATGTTTTTCTAGGATTCACCGTGTGGGATGTACATACCTACAGAAATGATTTTCTGGGATTCACCGTGTGGGATGTACATATCTACGGAAATGATTTTCTGGGATTCACCGTGTGGGATGTACATACCTACGGAAATGTTTTTCTCGGATTACCGTGTGGGATGTACATACCTACAGAAATGATTGGGTTTCGATGCCTCGCCCGATCGCACACGACCTAGCCTGTGTCCCAGGAGGGCCTATCCCCGACGATTTCTGGGTCATGTGGGAAGGACCCCCTATCGCCCACACTCACTTGGCAACGGTTCCAAATGCCGTTGCGGAAAGGGGTTAAAAACCATTTGCATAGCACGTCGCTGTACCAGTGGTACTTGTTCACAGACGCGTACGTATAGTATATATGATAGTCCCCTCCCACCTCTTCGACGCGTACTATATATATACTCCCACCATAACACAAACAAAAATATTCTACCTTTCTGGTCAAATTAACCTCACTGCCGGTTGTTCGTCAAAGTGATGGACGACGACATCGCGGGCCCACAGAAAGCGTCACACGCAAGTATCGAGTGTCGTATAGGAAAACCATCGACTGCATGTCACCAAAACATGTATGTATGAAAGGGTTGTGTAATGTTTTAAATAATGAATTCACGACTCTGATGTGGCACCTGGCTAACAAAACGGCCAGCCGGAAAGGGCTTCCGAAGAGTTAGGCCCTGAAAGAGAAAAGGAATGTCAAAGCTATACAGCCCCTGGTGTGGTTAAGCCACAATGCAGGGCGTGTCCTGATTGTGCCCCCGCCTGTGTCCATGGTATTTTCAATGTGTAGTTATGTACGCTCAACATGAATTTTGTCGCTGCACTGGGACTGGGACGGGGGCCGGATTGCTAGGCGAGCACTGATCGCGCTAGGCGATCCTGTTGCAGATTCTTCTGGACTCGCTTGAAGGTGTCTGGGGGCTGTAACGCCGAATGAGTGGTCTGCCTGAACAGTCAGCTTTGTGCCTCTGCTGCAAGGGCCGCAATGTGCTCTTCTGTACGAAGCGAGCGTTCTGTGTTTCCATTTACTGTTATGACCCCGTGGGGTCCTGGCATCTTGAGCTTGAGGTATGCGTAATGCGGAACTGTGTTGAATTTTGCAAATGCTGTCCGCCCGAGCAGTGCATGATAGCCACTGCGAAACAAGACGATGTCAAAGATTAAATCTTCGCTTCAGAAGTTATCCAGTGATCCGAAGACCACTTCCAGTGTAATTGAGCCTGTGCAATGGGCCTCTACACCTGGGATGACGCCTTTAAAGGTGGTTTTGCTGGGTTTGATCCTTTAGGGATCGATACCCATTTTTCGCACTGTATCCTGATAAAGCAGGTTCAGGCTGCCGCCGCCGTCCATAAGGACTCGAGTGAGGTGAAATCCGTCAATGATGGGGTCTAGGACCAGTGCGGCGGATCCGCCATGACGGATGCTAGTGGGGTGGTCCCTGCGATCGAAGGTGATCGGACAAGCAGACCATGGGTTGAACTTCGGGGTGGCGGGCTCCATCACGTAGATGTCCCTTAGTGCACGCTTCCGCTCTCTCTTGGGAATGTGGGTTGCGTATATCATGTTCACTGTCTTCACTTGTGGGGGAAACCCCTTCTGTTCTCCTGGGTTCGGCAGCCGGGGCTCCTCCTCATCATCGCTATGCAGCCCCTTGTCCTTGTTTCGGCATTTAACTTGCCGGCCTGCTTGAACACCCAACATTCTCTGTTGGTGTGATTGGATGGCTTGTCAGGGGTGCCATGGATTTGACACGAGCGATCCAGTATGCGATCCAAACTAGACGGAGCCGGAGTATTTCTTTTAAATGGCTTTTTCCGCTGACCGGATTTAGAGCCTCTGAATCTATCTTCGGTGTTATCGCCGTTATTGCGGCGCTTTGGTCTATTACGACGCTGCCTACCGTTAACGTCTTTGGTATCTGAGGTATCCAGATTCCTTGATGTGTTGTTGCTGCGAGTCAGCCAGCTGTTCTCACCCGCGCAAAAGCGGGCCATGAGTGTTGTGAGGGCTGCCATAGATTTCGGCTTCTCCTGGCCGAGGTGGCGGGCGAGCCTCTCGTCGCGGATGTTATGCTTGAATGCCGCTAGGGCTTCTGCATCCGGACAATCTACAATTTGATTTTTCTTAGTCAGGAACCGTGTCCAGAATTGTCTGGCCGATTCCCCTGGCTGCTGGGTTATGTGGCTCAAGTCATCAGCATCCGATGGCCGTACATAAGTGCCCTGTAAGTTGTCAAGAAATGCATCTTCCAAATCCTCCCAACTGCCAACGGAATCTGCTAGCAAGCTATTCAGCCAATGCCGGGCTGGTCCTTTGAGTTTTAGTGGGAGGTACTTGATGGCATGTAGATCGTCACCGCGAGCCATGTGGATGTGAAGGAGGAAATCCTCAATCCATACAACAGGATCTGTTGTGCCGTCGTATGATTCGATATTTACGGATTTGAAACCCTCCGAGAATTCATGATTCATTACTTCATCAGTGAAGCATAGGGGGTGTGCGGCGCCTCTGTGCCGGGCTATATCCCGACGTAGTTCGTGTGAGTCTTGTCTGCTGTATTCGGCCCGGCCGGATTTACTCTTGGAGTATCCGACGCGACGATCATCGTCCCATGTGGGCGCACGTGCTCGTGTCCCGTATATTGACCTTGCGGTTTTTGCCTTACTGTCCAAGATGTCTCGCAGGTCCTCTGTGTTGCCCCAGGCCTTAGTATTTTTGACTGAGTGTCGACGGGGTGCAGTCTGAACTTTAGGCTGAAAAGCCTCTCTGGCTCGGCCACGTAGTGGCCAGTCAGCCGCATCGTACACTGGTGAACAAGGTTTCAATGCTTCCTCCTCGAGGTGAGGTAGAAACCTACGTTTTGGGTAACTCTTGGACGGGCGCTCGAGTTCATGCTCCTTGGCCGCAAGGACTTCGGTCCATCTGTCTGCTAGCAAGTCTTGATCAGCTTGAAGCTGCTGCTATTTCTTCTTTAGGCTACTTGCCGTGGCCATAATCCGACGCTTGAAGTGCTCTTGCTCGACGGGGTCCTCAGGCATGATAAACTCATGGTCTCCGAGGCTTGCCTCGTCTTCGGAGAGAGGCATGTAATTGTCCTCCTCCGGTTCTCCATCTGCTGCCTGCTCTGGGGGGCTAGCTTGTTCGTCCTCTAGCTCTGCATCGTGCTGGAGGGGATTGTTGTTGTCTTCGGCGCTATCTGGAGTGTTATTATCTCCTATGCCGGTATCACTGCTCTTGCTGTGGGGGGACTTAGACCGGCGCCGCTGACGTCGGCGCTTGGGTTTCTTCTTGGAGGGGTCATCATCCACTTTGTCATCGCCATTGGCTTCTTTGGGGGTGTCCACTGGTGGCGGTCCAGTGCCCCGAGGGCGGTGGATCCTGTTCGTCTCCATCTTCGTCGTCCATACCATTGAAGTCGAGCATGTTGGTTAAGTCGTCGACAGTGGCTACTAAGTGGGTGGTGGGTGGGCAGCAAATTTCTTCGTCGTCCGCATCCCATTCTAGCTGGACATAGTTCGGCCAAGGTTCTCCTGACAGGGAGAGAGACCTTAATGTATTTAGCACATCCCTGAAGGGTGAGTGCTGAAAGATGTCCGCGGAGGTGAACTCCATGATCGGCGCCCAGCTGGACTCGACGGGCATGGATATGAGCGGCTGGGAGTCCGTGGCTGGAGATGAATCCAGTGGTTTGGCGACACGGCTCTCGTAAGGGGTGAAGTCAGTATCCGGCTCTATCACCACTGAGAGTGCGGCCTCCATGGCGGGGTCCATCCCTCTGCTCTCGGATGGCGCGACTTGCTCCAGATTGATGGACGGAGTAGCTGCGAATGCGATATCCCGAACACTGTCCGACGGCAGAGTTACATCATGCTCGTCAAGACTGTACGGCGCGTCCGACATGGGCTCGAATCCGTCGAAGATCAAGTCTCCGCGGATGACGGCTGTGTAGTTCAAGTTTCCAAATCTGACCTGATGGCCAGGGGCGTAGCTCTCAATCTGCTCCAGATGGCCAAGCGAATTGGCCCGCAGTGCAAAGCCGCCGAATATGAAGATTTGTCCGGGGAGGAAAGCCTCACCCTGGACCGCATCACTAGCGATAATCGAAGGAGCCATCAAGCCTTTCAGTGACGACATAGTGGAACTCTCAATGAAAGCACCAATGTCAGTGTCAAAACTGGCGGATCTCGGGTAGGGGGTCCCGAACTGTGTGTCTAAGGCGGATGGTAATAGGAGGCAGGGGACACGATGTTTACCCAGGTTCGGGCCCTCTTGATAGAGGTAAAACCCGACGTCCTGCTTGATTGTTCTTGATGATATGAGTATTACAAGAGTAGATCTACCACGAGATTAGAGAGGCTAAACCCTAGAAGCTAGCCTATGGTATGATTGTCTGTTGTCCTACGGACTAAAACCCTCCGATTTATATAGACACCGGAGGGGGCTAGGGTTACACAAGGTCGGTTGTAAAGGAGGAGATATACATATCCGTATTGCCTAGCTTGCCTTCCACGCCAAGTAGAGTCCCATCCGGACACGGGACGAAGTCTTCAATCTTGTATCTTCATAGTCGAACAGTCCGGCCAAAGGATATAGTCCGGCTGTCCGGAGACCCCCTAATCCAGGACTCCCTCAACGAACCTTCGCAACGGTGCATAGTTAGGGGGAACACTTTTCTTGAAATTTTAGTGAGGGATCATATTATTTATGCTACCGTCGTTCTAAGCAAATAAGATGTAAACATGACAAACATCACATGCAAATCATAAAGTGACATGATATGGCAAATATCATCTTGTGCCTTTGATCTCCATCTTTGAGGCGCGACATGATCACCATCGTCACCGGCATGACACCATGATCTCCATCATCGTGTCTTTAGGAAGTTGTCTCGCCAACTATTACTTCTACTACTATGGCTAACGGTTAGCAATAAAGTAAAGTAATTACATGGCGTTTTCATTGACACGCAAGTCATACAATAAATTAAGACAACTCCTATGGCTCCTGCCGGTTGTCATATTCATTGACATGCAAGTCGTGATTCCTATTACAAGAACATGATGAATCTCATACATCACATATATCATCCATCACACCCTTTTGCCATATCACATCACATAGCATACCCTGCAAAAACAAGTTAGACGTTCTTTAATTGTTGTTTGCATGTTTTACGTGGCTGCTGTGGTTTCTAGCAAGAACGTTTCTTACCTACGCAAAAGCCACAACGATGATATGCCAATTTCTATTTACCCTTCATAAGGACCCTTTTCATTGAATCCGATCCGACTAAAGTGGGAGAGGCAGACACCCGCTAGCTACCTTATGCATCAAGTGCATGTGAGTCGGTGGAACCAGTCTCACGTAAGCGTACGTGTAAGGTCGGTCCAGGCTGCTTCATCCCACAATGCCGCCGAATCAAGATAAGACTAGTAATGGTAAGCAAATTGAACAAATCATCGCCCACAACTACTTTGTGTTCTACTCGTGCATATAATCTACGCATAGACCTAGCTCATGATGCCACTGTTGGGGAACGTAGTAATAATTCAAAAAAATTCCTACGTATCACCAAGATCAATCTAGGAGATGCTAGCAACGACAAAGAGGGAGTGCATCTTCATACCCTTGAAAATCACTAAGCGGAAGTGTTACAAGGACGCGATTGATGGAGTCGTACTTGCGGCGATTCAAATCGCGGAAGATCCGATCAAGCGTCGAATGGACGGCACCTCCGCGTTCAACAAAAGTACAGCCCGGGGACGTCTCCTCCTTCTTGATCCAGCAAGGGGAGAGGAGAAGTTGAGGGAGAGCTTCGGCAGCATGACAACGTGGTGGTGGAGCTTGGAGTTCTCCGGCAGGGCTTCGCCAAGCACTACGGAGGAGGAGGAGGTGTTGGAGAGGGGGAGGGTCGCGCTAGGGATGGGGTGCGGCTGCCCTCCCACCCCCTCTATTTATAGGGTGAAGGGAGAGGGGCCCGCCACCCCCTAGATGCATCTAGGGGGGGGGCAAGGGGGGACTTGCCCCCAAGTTAGGTGGGAAGCGCCCCCACCCCCTAGGGTTTTCAACCCTTAGCGCCTTGGGCCCTTGGAGGGGTGCACCAGCCCACCAGGGGATGGTTCCCACCCTTGTTCAGCCCACTTGGCCCACCGGGGTAGGTGGCCCCACCCGGTGGACCCTCGGACACCTTTCGGTGGTCCCGGTACAATACCGATAACCCCCGAAATCATTCCGGCGACTGAACTGGACTTCCCATATATAAATCTTCACATCTGGACCATTCCGAAACTCCCTGTGATGTTCGGGATATCATCCGGGATTCCTAACAACCTTCGATAACCACATACTATTTCCCATAACAACTCTAGCGTCACCGAACCTTAAGTGTGTAGACCCTATGGGTTCGGGAACCATGCAGACATGACCGAGACATCTCTCCAGCCAATAACCAATAGTGAGATCTGGATACCCATGTTGGCTCCCACTTGTTCCACGATGATCTCATCGGATGAACCACGATGTCGAGGATTCAATCAATCCCGTATACAATTCCCTTTGCCCATCGGTATGTTACTTGCCCGAGATTCAATCGTCGGTATCTCTATACCTCGTTCAATCTCATTACCGGCAAGTCTCTTTACTCGTTCCATAACGCATGATCCCGTGGCTAACTCCTTAGTCACATTGAGCTTGTTATGATGATGCATTACCGAGTGGGCCCAGAGATACCTCTCCATCATACGGAGTGACAAATCCCAGTCTCGATTCGTGCCAACCTAACAGATACTTTCAGAGATACCTGTAGTGCACCTTTATAGCCACCCAGTTACGTTGTGACGTTTGGTACACCCAAAGCATTCCTATGGTATCCGGGAGTTGCACAATCTCATGGTCTAAGGAAATGATACTTGACATTAGAAAAGCTTTAGCAAACAAACTACACGATCTTGTGCTATGCTTCATTCTCCTAATTATGTGATCCCATTATCAACAACATCCAATGTCCATGGTCAGGAAACCATAACCATGTATTGATCAACAAGCTAGTCAACTAGAGGCTTACTAGGGACATATTACGATCTATGTATTCACACATGTATTACGGTTTCCGGTTAATAAAATTTTAGCATGAACAATAGAAAATTATCATGAACACAGAAATATAATAATAACCACTTTATTATTGCCTCTAGGGCATATTTCCAAGACGTTGTTCATAGTTAAGACATTGCAGAATATGGCATTGTGCTATATTGGGTAGGTTCACTACACCACTTGATTACGGATCAAGAACAGAAGCATAAATGCAGTGCAAAAGAAGATCACTTGCTCTGTATAGTTTAATTTACATGGTATGAAGAAGGAACTTGGTTGTACAACTGAAAACTTAAATTGAGAAGGACAAACTTTTGTTTATGAACTACATAATAAACTTTAAACATGCAATTTGATGCAAACACCAAAAATAAACAGCTGTTGCAGTCATGCCTAACCAAATATACACAAAAAAGTTTGAAGGCTTGAGAAGGACAAACTCACATTAGTGGTGAAGACAGGCTCTATAAAGCCCTTGTCCATGCTGATGGGGGGGGGGGGGATTCAAGAAGTTTACCACATAATCTTCTTCATAAGCATTGCCTTTATTCTACATTTTGTTAAGAGTAAATATAGATGTGATAATATAAGAAAAAATGGAGAATATTTAAGATAAGATGAAGAGTGATGCTACATAACCAAGTAGCTATAAATGTAAGTACAGCGATACAGGCAAAAGGTACATCAAAGAGCAATGCAGAGCTAAACTTCTTCAGTACCATCGGTGTTATCCAACCTTATGGTAAGAGTAAATATAGATCTGATGTGTAGAAAATGGAGGGCAAAGGAAAATAAGCTGCAGAGTGATGGTACATGAAAAACTAGCTGTCAATATAAGTACACTGATAAAGGACAACAGGTACTTACAAGAACAATGCAGAGCTAAAAAATTTCATTGGCATTCGATATATTCTACACTAATGTAACCATTCATACTTATCAGATAATTTGGAGTGAACAATTGATAAGCAAGCTATCATGCATACTGCTGTCACATAATGAACCATGTATGAATGCAAGTACAGTGATACAGGACAACGGGTACTAAAAAGAGCAAAGCGGTGGGCATCATATTTGCGATATTCCGTCATCCTTTTCAAACCAGAATTCTTCTTCGAGCAGATTTCGTGCAAAAGAGATCCGTAAGGCACATGTGGAAAAGTAGAAGTTCAAATTGTCATGTGATATCATAGACAATACCTCATCCTGGGAATGAGACTAGTGCATAACAAGGTTTTTCCATTCAATGTCTTCTAAATTTAGCACACGAGACTTCATCGGAAATTCATTCATAGACTTGCGATCAAAGTGTGATTTCCTCAGGTAACACCGATACTGCTGCAATGCTTCCTTGAAAAGCGCAAGAAAGCTTTGCTCGTCATGACTATCTAGATTAACCTTCTCCTACTTACAACAATGTAATGTAAATCATTGATGTGCTCAATCAGCAGAAAACAGGAAAATAATCACCATGAATAATAGCACTTACACGTAAGTGGGACATGAAGATGTGAAAATGGTGTTTGTCTTCACTATAATCTTCCCATGATGGGAATATATGCACGTAGTCCCTAACAACATTGAAAGCATTGTCTTTTAAACTGGGAATAACTAGAATGGGGTTCCAATCTGCAGGAATTGGTCGTCTCTGCAGTTGGGATAGGTCTTCGGCCGGTGGACTTGCTGTACTTTTTGCTGGAGTGGGATTTTTCTGTGGTACGACTGGTGCTATGGCAACTGAAATCGACATACCTTTTGCTGAAGTGCAGGTCCTGTGTGGAGGGGCTAGTGGTGTGGCCATTGAAGTATGGGTACAGTCTGCTGGAGTCGGTCCTACGTTTTGTGTCACTGGTTGTAGAGCCAATATAAGTGGGGTGCTGTCTGATTTCTCTGGCACCACCACATTTTTCAAGGACTTTGCTGGTGCTCCTTCAGGTTCGGCAATCACCCTCTTCCTTTTTGACGTCTGATGCACAAGAACAACATTTGAGTGGAAAAACATTGTATGATGATAGATGAAATATGAATTGATAATGGATGGGCATGGCATCTTGACATATATGATGCGTAAACTAACCAGATGGTCGTGCAACAAAGTAGAAGAAATGCAAGACACCTTATGCAAGATACGCGCAATCAATAAAACCTTGCCAAATTAGAAGATGCACCTTGATGGGTGAACAGGACAGACCATCTGCCTTTGACTCCTCAAGGTCAAAATAGTCATTAGGATCATATTCTGAACAAGAATCTACACGTGGGGTGCATATGAGTTTTGTTGCATCTAGAATGGCACTCAATGCCTTGGTGCCAATTTTGTATGTCGTTGTAGTGTTCCATAATATTCTTCTGATGCACGAATTCTGATATTCACTGTGATTACATATAATATCTAAGAAGCATGAAAACATAAATAGTTGTGAGATTATCTTTGTAATGCAGAGAATATTCTAATATAGGGGCGCCCTGTAAACCCCTTGTGTGCTATCACTAGATTCCGATGAGAGAGCCCATGTGTGCTATAATATGGCGTGAGTTAATATAATCTGGCACAAGTACACACAAAAATAGGCTCCAGAAGTAAGGGTAGTTGGAAGATGATAGGTTCATAATATATTGTATAGAGAGTTTATTGCCAAACCATGATAACAAGAGCACACATCAACTAGGCAGATCGTAGTGTACATAAAAGGGGTACACCATAAGCAGGATATATAAATCGGGAAAGTGGAACTAGCTAGAAAATACGATGTTGTATTGCCGCTACTAATTGAAAGCCTACCGATCACGTACAGGCTAGCTCTATCAGCTATTGACTGCAGATGTCCCTGCTCCCCTTCCTGACAAGGAACATACTGGACGTACTAAATACAGAATAACAAAAGAGGAACATGTTAAAGAACAGAAGAGGAAGCATATTCTTGAGGTTCCGCTTCTTTGCATACCATGTTGGTTGCCCACTCATGATGAATCACAGCGCCCAAAGAAATGCAATTCCATGCTGTCTCTCTATATGTGGCCATGTGCATTTGGAAAATCAAGTGGGAGCATTACCTGACCAATTAAATGTGTGTTTGTTAACTAATATCAGTATCATATCACAATTCGTATTTGAAGAAGTAAGCTTTGGACTTATGATTGGTGTCTTGTTTAGCTTCAAGAGTGGACTGCTGCTAGTGCGACACAAAGCAGCTACACAGATCATAGTGTAGATATAACAGGAAAACCGTAAGCATCACAAGTAAAATAAGTAAAGTGGAACTTGCTGGAAAATATAGGCTACTATTGCCGGTACGGCTAGAAAGGCTTCGGATACCAGCTCTCTTCAACTGAAGGTGCAGTACTGTTAATATCAGTGTAACTCTCAAAGGCGACACAACTCCCCGCATTTCCTTGCTAATCTTATAGGATTCAAGTGGGCAGGCCACTACAATTCCTATTCCTGTGTTTACAAAATCCTATGAATCAAAGAGGCCCGAAGAGTTGAAAGTGTCCATCACAACCGACTGAATAGACCTCTACACTGGAAATGTCCCTGCTCCTCTTCACTACAAGGAACATACTGTACTACTACCATACTCCCTCCATTCCAAAATATAAGTCTTTGTAGAGATTTTCACTATGGATCACATACAGATGTATACAGATACATTTTAGAGTGTAGATTCACTCATTTTGCTCCATATGTAGTCCATGGTGGAATCTATACAAAGACTTGTATTTAGGAACGGAGAGAGTGCTTATTAAAGAAGAAAGAAAGAGGAACATGCTAAAGAAGAACAAGCAGATTTTGGATAATAAAATGTTCGTTGCACAGTGCCCACACATGATGAACCAGAGCGCATTAAGAATGCAACTCCTTGCTGTCTCTCTATATGTGGTGCATGTGATTTTCAAAAGTAAAGTATGAACATTAGCTGACCAATTAAATGTTATCTGTTTTAGTAAAATCAACATCATATCATATTCGTATTTGAGCAACAAGTTTGGAATTATGAGTGGCACGTTGTTTTGCTTGATGGATTCAGGAGCAGTGCTAAGTAGCTTCGATGATGGTACTGAATATAAAGGCATGTCTGCATGCAAGTCGCGTGACTTTTGTCATTTGGGCCAGTTGACCATTTCAGGCGGTTGGATGAAGATCCTACATCTCCTAACCCTTCTTCTTCCTCATCTCTGATTCTTCCCATACATAACACCGCACGGGCCGCCGGCCGAACCACCGGCCCCGACCCCCCGCCCTCCCCTGAACCGCCCCCACCACCCGTGTTCCTCCTCCACCCCTTCCCCCACCCCTGCCCCACCCGCGTCGAGTTTTCTTTGTTTGGCATGGCCCCACCACCGCCCCCACAACCACCATCCCCACCCGAGCCCTTTCCTTCGCATTGGAGAACTCCAGCGAGCTCTCAAAAATTGACTGACCCAATTTTGAAATTTAGTCTACTGTCATTTAACTAGTGTGGAATATAAAAGGGGAAAACCATAAGCATTGCGAGTATAGTGTTGAGCATGCCATAGTGGATCTGAAGGTGCAAACCGGAGAAAGGAAACTTTGCAACCAATGTTTGCTTTCAGCTAACAAGTAAGTGATGGACAAGATATCAGAGTAAAGCAGTGGTGACCTATTTTCTTGCTGCGATAAATAAGTTGAGCAGATACGAAAGAGAACCACCTCTGGTGCGGTGCCGTGTATGCATCTACTAAGAATTTGACAGTGCTGCAGTAGCGATGGCTGTCGGCGGCGTGGAAGCAGATCTAGGAGGGTAGACGGTGGCGGCAGGGGAAATATCCCGGCGCGATGGACGAGACGGTCGTAGGAGCAGCGCTGGCAAGGTGGACGACGACGGGGATGAAGCGAGAGGATGAGATGCAATGATCCCGGTTCGAAGCCGTTGATGAGAGAGGTCGATCTCTTGTAATGGACAATGGCGTCGGGGTATCAGCTCCAGCATGGTGGAGGAGGACGGCGGTGGATGGGCTGGCGGACGGAGGAGGCTGGGGTGGAGAGGGTGTTTTGGCGCCCACGGAGTACGAATGGGGAAATGGAGGGAGAGAGAGGAAGGGGGAACCATGTCTTCAGGGCACGCTTGTCTCAAATGCGAGGAAATTTACAAACTTAGCCCCCGTTTAAAATTTCCTACATCACAACAATATTAGTCGGTTGTTGATAGGACGGTAATCTCACACACACCGAATATTTGCCGACGAGAGATTGTTTTGGCACCCACCGTGTATGAATTAGGGAGGGAGTCCATTTCGGCCGAGGAGACACTGTGTTTTGGCGCCCACCGTGTATGAATCTGGGTGAGAGGTGGTTATGTCACATTTGAGTGAAATTACAAACCTACCACTATCGAAACCTATAGAAATTGAGCCGATAGGCTTTGCGTGTCAGGGATAGCCGATAATTTCTATCTCGCATATTTTGGTTTCGGGCGGTTACTGCGACTTTGCCTGCTTCGTTCAAATTTTTGCGAAGCAAGAGTGCACGTTTACCGTGCCAACTCAATTCGAATCCAGTTTGCATTCTATTTTTGTTCGGACATGATCCATTTTCAATTGGAATAAAATTCTATATACATCATTACATATATATACTTTCGAAAGCATAACAAAGAATTCTACTCCTTTATATATAAAATATGATTTACAAATACAATGATCTCAAAAAATCATAAGGTTGAATTCAAATTTTTTAAACCAAATAACATAGATGCATGTGAATTCATACGAGTATGGATGCTTGATAGATCAATTTTGGTTCGAGTATGAATTACATGTATCATCATCTCGAATTCAAATATTTGAATCCCTATTATGTTGATATTTTCTATACACGCAACTAAATATTTGAATCTACATTCACGCCCATCTGTCTCGCATGCTCCTTCATGTAGCTATCACTCTCTTTTCTCCAGCTCACCCACACGCTCACTTCATGTTTCTCCTATTTTTGCAAACATGGTTTTCGGTGTTCTAGGAACAGGGATCCCCAGACTTGCCTGCCTGCGGCCCACGGCGTGGCTCTATAGGCGAGCCCATACGGCCCATCTTCACCAACAAGCATTCAAGACCCTCGCGAGGGGCCAAGCCTCGCGAGGCGGACGACATAAGACCTCCTCGGGAGCGGCCTCACCAGGCTGGCTCGCGAGGGGCGGAGAGATCAAGGCAAGGCAAACCTCGCGAGGTTCCAATGACATGAGCCATGATGATCGAGACCAGGCAGGCGCCAGTTTGCACAGTGTCCTTGTTTCCTCTTTGGTGCTAAGGAGGCAAGCGCAGGCAAAGAGTACCGAGGCATTAAGCAAAGGTTTCCATATCGGTGCAACGAGACCAAGATCAGTAGGACGGCAAGACGGAGGTCACCATGGAGCCCAAGGCGGCGTCACCACCAGAGCCTTTGGCAGGCGAAGGCTGCTTTTGTCAGGATAACTTGTACTAGCTGTCCCTTTCAAATTGGCCGTTGTTGGCTCCCTTCCCGCTCAATATTTGGGGAGAGGACCAGAGCCTCTCTAAATAGGATTAGCCACCACAGTAGGAGGCGAGGAGAGCCTCTGCCATCTCAACTTGGACTAGATCCAACCCATCCTCACACCCACCAAGCACAAGAACACCTCACCTTAGGAGGCTGTTCTTCCCCTTGTACTGTTCACCCTCAGCCCGAGAGGCAATCCACCACACCACACTAGAGTAGGGTATTACACCGCAACGGTGGCCCGAACCAGTATAAATCTTGTGTCTCTTGTGTTGCGAGTTCGTCGAGCTAAGCTTAGGGATCATGGAGAGGTTGAGGGCGTGATTTGGTAGGGGGAGATCTTCGCGCGCACCCTAGTGTTCGAACCTTGAGGGTTTTGCCGGAACCCGAGATCCCACATTTGGCGCATCAGGTAGGGATGCGCCGGAGTTTTCCTTCCATCGATTCGCGCTCCACCATCTTCACGCCCATTCTCCATGGCTGGCGCCGCCCTTCCGGCTGGATCTACGGGTGCCCATAGTGACGCTTGGGGGCTCCGAGCCCTTGCACCCGCCTTGCGGCAGGTGTAGTGGCCACCCAAGTTCAAGCCGGAGATGCCACCATAGTAGGATCGCGCGGCGGACCCGTCGGTTTCCTGCTGGCATATGAGGAGGCCGTCCTTAAGGCCCGGGGCGACGACAAGGTCATGACCAACTGGCTTCCCATGGCCCTCACTGGCGCATCGTGCGCCTGGCTGCTCAACCTCCCCGGATCCACGGTGGCATCCTTGGAGGAGTTGCACGGCCTCTTCGCTGCGCACTACGCGGCGTCGGTGCACCACGCGGTTGCGGCCCTCCTTGGCGGCTCACAAGCACCACCCTCGGATCGTCACATCAAACCGTTCTTTCGCCAGATCGGCGCCACTTCCAAGCTCCCAGGGGCTCTGCCGGGCTGGGCCACGCCCGAGGCCGACCTCACCTTCGACTCAGGGGATCATCCCATCTCCATCGTCGGCTCGGGTGTGCTCCCAATGCTTTGCACGCCCAGCATTTGCAACGTGTCCGTTACCAAGACGCTCATCGACGGTGGCGCCGGCCTCAACGTGCTCTCCGTCAAGGCCTTCAGCCTTCTTCACGTACCGCTCGAGCGGCTCCACCCTAGCAAACCTTTCTCAGGGGTTGGTGGAGGCTCCGCCCAGTCCTTGGGGCGGATCCGCCTCCCCGTGACCTTCGACACGCGCGACAACTACCGCACCGAGCTGGTCGACTTCGACATCGCCCACATCGGCCTCCCGTACAACGCGATCCTCGGGTACCCGGCCCTGGCTCTATTCATGGCGGCAACCCATCCGGCCTACAAACTCATGAAGATGCCCGAGAGAAAGGGTGTCCTCACAATAGTTGGGGACACCAAGGAAGCCTTGATGACGCTCAAGCTCGCCCTCAAGACCGCCGCGACAGTGCAGCCCGCCGACGCGGATACCTCCAAGTCCAAGGGAGCCGCACCAACCAAGAAGAAGCAATTTTTCACTCAAGACAAGGTAGGAACCAAGCAAGTGCCAGTTGAGGAGGACGGGTCCTCGGGGGAAACCTTTACCATAGGCACCAACCTCGAGCCTGATCAGGAGGAGGCGCTGGTGATGTTCTTGCGCGCAAACAAGGAAGTGTTCGCTTGGGAGCCCGATCAGCTGGTAGAGGTCCCAAGAGAGGTGATAGAGCACCACCTGAAGGTGTGCCCCAACGTACGCCCCGTAAAGCAGAGGGCGAGGCGGCAGTCCATGGAGAAGCAAGCTTTCATCGTCCAAGAGACCCGCAAGTTGGAGGCTGCGGGTGTCATTCGCGAGGTTCGGTACCCCGAGTGGCTAGCAAACCCTGTCGTCGTGCCCAAGAAAGGAGGGAAGTAGCGAATGTGCGTTGACTTCACCAACCTCAACAAGGCCTGCCCTCAAGATCCATTCCTTCTTCCACACATCGACCAGATCATCGACTTCACTGCCGAGTGCGACTTCCTGTGCTTCCTGGATGCGTTCTTGGGATATCACCAGATCAAGATGGCGGTAGAAGATGTGGAGAAGACAGCCTTCCTGACCCCGTGTGGGGTGTACTGCTACACTTGCATGCCTTTCGGGCTGCGCAACGCAGGCGCAATCTTCCAGCGGCTCATGCACATCGCCTTGGGTCGGCAGCTCGGGAGAAACGCTGAGTCCTATGTCGACGATATCGTGGTGAAGTATAGGGAGGCGAGGACCTTGATTCAAGACTTGGAGGAGACCTTTGAAAGCCTCCACCAGGTGGACTTGCGACTCAACCCAAAGAAGTGCATGTTTGGCGTCCCTTCCTGTAAGCTCTTGGGCTTCCTTGTGTCCCACAGGGGGATTGAGGCCAACCCAGAGAAGGTCAAGGCCATTGAAGACATGAGTCCACCGCAGACCCTCAAGGAAATGTAGAAGCTTGCTGGACGGGTGACTGCGTTGGGACGCTTCATTTCAAAGCTGGGAGAGCACACCCTACCCTTCTTCAAGCTGATGAAGAAGAAGGGCCCATTCGAGTGGACCCTAGAGGCCGACCGAGCATTTCAAGACCTCAAGAGATACCCGACCAGCCCTCTAGTGATGGTGGTGCCGCGACCTCTCGAGCCCCTAGTGCTTTACCTTGCTGCCACTCCCCACTCCGCCAGCGCGGATCTAGTGGCGGTATGGGAAGAACACCAAGCCAAGGGCGCATCGTGCCGAGCTACGCCCCCAGCAGAGACGACGCAAGACCAGGAGGGCGCCACAAGGGCCGCAGCAGCGACAGTAGAGGATCAAGCTCAGCAGGACAACGCCCCCGAACCCGCAAAGGCCCCGATGAGTGATCAAGCGTTGGGGGCTCCACCACCTCAGGAGGCTCCCCAACTCCCGGAAGGCACAAGCCTCATCAGCGCACCTGCCCTCGTCGAGCACCCGGTATACTTCGTTAGCACGGTGTTGCGGGATGCAAGACCACGGTACCCCATGCCTCAGAAGCTCCTACTCGCACTCCTGGTGGCCTCACATAAGCTGTGGCACAACTTTCAAGGCCACCCCATCAAGGTCGTCTCAGCCTACCCACTGGAGAGGGTGCTTAGGAGCCCCAACTCCGCTGGGAGGGTCGCCGAGTGGAACATCGAGCTGCAGGTTCCAGTTGGAGTTCAGCACCACCAGGGTCATCAAGGGAGCCGCTCTCTCTAATTTCGTGGCAGAATGGACAGACGCCCCGGCGCTTGAAATAGGCAAGGACCGGTCCCTCTCGCTGGGAAGTGAGGCGCCCGACGGCTGGGTAATGTATTACGATGGTGCCTTCGTGCGCCAAGGTGAGGGGCTGGAGCAATGCTCATCTCGCCCACTCAGGACAAGCCCTACTATGCTGTGCAGCTCTGCTTCCAGCAGGGTGAGAAGGTCTCCAACAACATTGCAGAGTACGGAGGCCTCATAGCCGGCCTGAAGGCTGCGGCGGCACTGGGGGTGAAGCGTCTCACCATCAGGGGCGACTCGCAGCTCCTCGTCAACTTCTCCAACAAGGTATACGAGCCGAAGGACGAACACATGGAGGCATTCCTCACGGAAGTACACAAGATGGAGAAGAAGTTCCTAGGCTTAGAGTTGCAGCACGTGCCCCGGGGAACCAACAAGGAAGCCGATGACATCGCCAGAAGGGAATCCAAGCGACAGCCCCAAGAGCCTGGCGTCTTCGAGGAGCGGCTCTTCAAGCCATCGGCGACACCACCGCTTTCAAGGACAACGCAGCCTCGGGAGGAGCTCCTGCAGCCACCTGCCACGGGAGCCCCAGCCTATGGCCCGACTTCGGGAGCGCGTCTACTCTTGGCGCTCGAGCCCCAGGAGGGATGCTGGACCAAGGAGTTCAAGGAATACCTGATGCAAGGGACGCTGCCGGAGAAGGAGGAGGACGTGGAGCGTGTGGCCTGGCAAGCCACGACATACTGCATCCAGTACGGTGAGTTATACAGGAAGCGGCCAAATGACGTTTCACTATGTTGCATCTCCAGGGAATAGGGGAAAGAGCAGCTAGCCGATATACATGGCGGGGACTGCGGGCACCACTCGTCGTCAGGAACCCTCGTCGACAATGCATTCCGCAGCGGATTCTACTGGCCTACGGCGCTCAACGATGCAACTGAGCTGGTGAGATCCTGCGAGGCCTGCCAATTCCACGCCAAGCAAATCCATCAGCCAACTTAGGGCCTCCAGACCATTCCACTCTCGTGGCCGTTCGCAGTCTGGGGACTGGACATCCTGGGCCCGTTCCCTCAAGCGCCTGGGGGCTACTGATACCTCTACACTGCCATCGGCAAGTTCACCAAGTGGGCGGAGGTGGAAGTCGTCTGCACCATCCCAGGTGGCTCTGTGGTCAAGTTCGTCAAGGGCCTCATGAGCCATTTTGGGGTCCCCAACCGCATCATCACCGATAATGGCTCGCAGTTCACCAATAATCTCTTCAAAACATACTGCACTAACCTTGGAACGTAGATTTGCTACGCTTCAGTGGCGCACCCCCGAAGCAATGGACAAGCTGAATGCGCCAACACGGAGGTCCTGAGAGGCCTCAAGACCAGGATCTTCAAGAAGAAGCTCGAAGCCTACAGCAGGGGCTGGCACGACGAGCTACAGTCTGTGCTGTGGTCCATCCGCACCACCTCCACCAAGTCCACGGGCGAGACCCCGTTATTCCTCGTCTACGGAGCAGAATAGGTCGTCTCTGACAAGGTCAAGCATCGCTCCGCATGGGTCCTGGCGTTTGATGAGACACAGCTATTGGGTTTCGGGTCCCGGTAGACCCTTGAGGTTCGAACACTGGGGTGCGCGCGAAGATTTCTCCTTCTACCTACCTGCACCCCACCGCCTCGCTAAGATCTAAGCTACGGAAAGAACGACACAAGAGACACAGGGTTTATACTGGTTCGGGCCACCGTTGTGGTGTAATACCCTACTTCAGTGTGGTTTGGTGGATTGCCTCTTGGGCTGATGATGATGAACAATACAAGGAAGAACAGCCTCGCGAGGGTCTGTTCTTGGCCGGGGTGATGAACTGCTAGGAGGAGTTCAGTCACCCTTCCCTCTCTCTCTCTTGCCGAACTGATCTTATCTCTTCCTATCCTCTCTCCCTTTCTCCCCCTTTGTCCCTCTTTCTCCTAGGGGTGGGTAGTCCTATCTATAGGCAAAGGCCCTGGGCCTCTTCCCAAATATTGAGCAGGAAGGGCGCCAACAATTGGCCACTTTGAAGGGGAACATCTGGTACACTTATCCTGACTAAAGTTGGTCCTCGCCTGCCAAAGGCTCTGGCGGTGACGCTGGCTTGGGCTCCACAATGACTTCCTCCCTGCCGTTGGGCTGGTCTTGGTCTCGTTGCACCGAAATGGGTGCCTTTGCTTGATGCTCTCGCCTGTGCTTGCTCCACTTGCACCAAAGAGGAAAGGAGGACACTGCGCGGGCTGGCGCCCGCCTGGCACCCTTGGTCATCATGGCTTGCGTCACGGGCACCTGGTGAGGTACCCCGCCTTGTTCTCTCCACCTCCTCGCGAGCCAGCCTGATGAGGCCGTGCCTGAGGAAGCTCCGTGTCGTCCGCCCCATGAGGCTTGGCCCCTCGCGAGGGTCTTGGGTCTGTGTTGATGAAGATGGGCCATGCTGGGACCCCCTTTGAGCCACGCCGCAGGCCGCAGGCAGGCAAGTCTGGGGACCCCCGTTCCCAGAACGCCGACAGTAGCCCCCGGGCCCAAGGCACGCCCAGACTTGGCCGTGCAGGGAGGCGAAAGGGCAAGAGCGAAGCGCCGTGGGCCCTAACAGCCCGCGGCCTTGGGTGCCACGTGGCGGTTGATTGGGCGTGGCCGTCTCCACTTCCCTATGGCGCCTCGGCAACTGCACGGACTGGACAAGTCCCTGCATGCAAAGCGGGTCATGATTACCTGCGATCGTGGAGGCCGACGATTGGCCTTCACCGGCTATAAGTACGGAGCGGCACGCGCCCTTCCAGTTCATCTCTTCTTGCTTCTCCTTCTTCTTCATGGCTCCGTCGAGGAGGTTCTCGGCCGCAGAGAAGGCGAAGGCTCGCCGGGTTGAGCCTGTTTCTCCCACACCCAAGCGTGGCCGAGGTCGCCCTCGCAAACATCCTGTGGCCACCACGGCAGCTCCCCGCGGTCGTGGAGATGATTTCCAGCATGGTGATGGGCGGACCGCTGTGGCCGGGGGCGCGCTTCGGTCGCGCGTCCCCCGAGGCCGCGCTTTCGCGCTGCAGAGGTGCTGCCGGAGTTCGTTGTGTGGTCGGCGGAGCCGGCTAGCACCCGGCTTCAACTTCCTCGCTTCCTCCTCGGTGAGCTCCCGGCCGGCGCCCCAGGCGGCCTCTGGCTTCAGGCAGACGGTTGCTGCAGCCGGGCCTCATGGGCTTCATTGGAGGTCTCCGCAGCTGGGAGCCTGGCCTTGACTCGCGGCTGGCAGACGTTTGCCCGCGCGCGCGGCCTGAACCGTCGGTGCACCCTGCACTTCAAATTTGACGGTGATGCCACCCTCTATGTTAGGGTGTTTGGGGAAGATGGTCGCCGCGCGGTGCTGCCCTGAGGACGACAACCGCGGCTGAGGACCTAGCCCCGGCGATGATGGAGAGGACAATGCTCGCGTGATTGGCGGCGCTCAGGGTTCCACAAGCTTCACCAGTTCTTCTTCAGGCGGCAACTCTTCTAGCAGTGGCCGCGGTCAGCCTCCACGCCGTCGTACCTGCCTAGAAGGTGGTAGTGCGTCTGCCTGCCGTCGCGCCTCGGTGAAGCGCGAGAGGGAGTCTGCCTGAGCCCCGGAGGTAGCCCGAGTCTTCCCTGCAGGCCGGTGTGAGGCAAGCTGCGCCTGATTTGCTCTTTCTTTTCCTTTTTCTTGCGTAAAAAGACAGTAGCGTGGAGCCCCGCGGGGGCGTGTTTGGGTTATTGCTGTTAATCACCGCTTTGCTTCCGTTATCGTGCCTTCCGGCTACGTGGCACGCGTAGATAGTTCCCGACCCCAGCCGTGGGGGGGCGACCGACCCAGGCCCTTTGATCGTGTCGCGGTGCCCGTGGGGCACGGACTGGAGGGGTGCTCCTGTAATGGACCCAGGTCGCGAAACCTTTGAACGACTAGGACGGAAACACTCACGAGGGCGCTCGGCTGCCCCCCTCGCGAGGCCTTGCATAAGAGAAATCGAGGCAGGAGAGTGAAAAGTCGAAGAACCACAAGTCAAAGACGGCAACAGCTTCAACAAAACTTCGAATGAGAATGAACAAGCCAACTGCGGAAAGCAAATGAAAAAGCCGCGTCCGGCACCTAATCTAGTCTTCGACGTCTTCTCACCAGCGTGGAGCTAAGTGCTGCCACTGGGTGTGGGAGGGAGCCCCAGGGCCTGAGGCCGGCGCTCCTGAGACTCCGGGGCGTGTACAGCCCCAACTCATTATTACGTGAGAGTGTCACGGGCGGCGAGCTTCACAGGCGTTGGCCTTCTTCACAGGCTCCGGGCCTTTTCCAAAACGCGACAGCTTCACAGGCATTCGCCTTCTTCACAGGCTCCGGGCCTTTTCCAAAACGCGATAGCTTCGCAGGCATTCGCCTTCTTCACAGGCTCTGGGCCTTTTCCAAAACGCGACAGCTTCACAGGCATTCGCCTTCCTCACAGACTCTGGGACTTTTTCAAAACGCGACAGCTTCACAGGCATTCGCCTTCTTCACAGGCTCTGGGCCTTTTCCAAAACGCGACAACTTCACAGGCATTCGCCTTCTTCACAGGCTCTGGGCCTTTTTAAGGGTAGAACCTCCGGAGGTGCTGGATGTTCCATGCGTTCTGGACCGGCACTCCCTCCCGAGTTTCCAAGCGCGCGGAGCCTGGCCTGGAAACATGAACAACCTTGGACGGGCCCTCCCACATGGGAGAGAGCTTGTGCAGTCCCTCCCTGGAGAGAACCCGCCTGAGCACGAGGTCTCCTACCTCGAGAGTTCTGGGGCGGATGTTGCGGCAGTGATATCGTCGCAGTGCTTGTTCGTACCTCGCTGCTTGCAACGCGGCTTCTCGGCGACGTTCCTCCCCCAGCACGAGGTCCATCCCTCGCACGACGTCCTGTCGCGCCTCGTCGAACGCCAGGACCCGTGCGGAGCGACATCTGACCTCGTGAGGGAGGACCGCTTCGGCTCCGTAGACCAGGAAGAACGGGGTATCTCCAGTTGGCTTGGTCGCGGTTGTGTGGATGGACCACAGCATGGACTGAAGCTCATCGTACCAACCTTTGCCGCAGGCCTCCAGCTTCTTCTTGAACGTCCTGGTCTTAAGGCCCCTTAGGACCTCTGCGTTGGCTCGCTCGGCCTGGCCGTTGCTTCGGGGGTGCGCCACCGAAGCGTAGCATATCTGCGTTCCAAGGTTAGCACAGTATGTTTTGAAGAGGTTACTGGTGAATTGCGAACCGTTGTCTGTGATGATGCGGTTCGGCACCCCGAACCGGCTCATGATGCCCCTGCTGAACTTGACCGCGGAACCCGCGGGGATGGTGCGGGGATGGTGCCACGATAGCTGGTGCTTCCGGGTGGTGACTTATCTCGAGAATCAGGGATGGCTCCCTGGTGTGTCACCGGGTCCGTGCATCGTCAGGAGTGAGGTTGCTCGGAGAGGTCCTCGCGTGTCCCTCCCCTCTCGCCTTTGCTCCCCTTTATGCTCTACGTCCTCGGGTCCCGGCCCTCGAGCGAGTCTCAGCCGTCGCTGGTATGCTAGGTCGCGATGCCGTGGACAAGGCCAGAGGGTGAGGGCTAGAGAGCCAGTAGGAGCCCTGAGTCGCGATGCTCAGGCACCCCCCTTTAACGTGCAAGCGGTTCGCGCGGGTGAGAGTGGAGGAGACACCGCATGGGCCTCGCTTGACGCAGCTCCTTTAGGAGATCCTGTAGACCCATCATAGAAAGAACGAGGGGTTGCCATGACGATTGACAGTCAGCCGTTGGTTGCTTCCGAGAGGCGATGAGGCACTGAAGGCTTGACGAGGTGGCGCCATGCGGGGCTGCCGCGGCCAGAGCTCAGCCATTCAGGTTTGTCGGCGTTGCAGGGACGGACCCAGGCGCAAGCGCCGTGCCGTTTTGGGAGCAGCTCCGTCAGATGGCGTCAGTTGAGCGGGCAACTAGGTCAAACACATTAGCCGCAAAGGAGTGGATTCGTTCAAATAGATGCTGGGAAGGCGGACATCACTGGGTCAGGCCCGAGCGACTTGGGGATGATGCAGCCCGAGGGGCGCCCCCAACAAAGTAAGCTAGCAACATGAAATGAAAGGGATACATGCCGCAGGGATGGACCCACGCGGCCTGGGAATAATGCAGCCCTGGGGGGCGCTCCCAGCTGGAAATGAAACTTGAAAGATGTCACCTGATGATGTTGAGGACGAAGCAGCGTTGGTGTAGCAGACTCGGTGGGCTGCGGAAGCCGATCCTCACGAGCCCCTAGGCCCAAGGGCCTCAGGAGGATCCGGAGGCGCTGGTGGCTCCTCGCGGACCATCTCCATCTCCGCCAGGGCTGTGGAACGCCTGGCCTCTTGAGCCTCCATGATGCCCCTCATGAGGCGCTGGTACGTGGCAGCCGCGCTCGGCAAGCCGTAAGGAATGCGAACGTAGCTGTTGGGTAGACCTTCGCAGTGCCCCACTCGCGAGGGCCAGAGGCGCTCCAGAGAGGCGACTCGATTGAGTCCGGGTATGTCGATGCAGATGCGCAGCCCACCATCCTCGCCTGGATGGGGAGCCACAGCTGGTAGGCGGCGACCGCCTCTCATGACTCTTGACTCCTGTAGCTCCTGAATGGCCTTGCTGACGAACTCCTGAGGGTCTGGCCCTCCTTGCCTTACTCCTTCTTGAGGGAAACGTGCTTCGAAACACGCCTCCATGTGGTGCCCAAGCGCCTCCCTCGTGACCTTAGCCAGGTCGGTGGCCCTCCAGGGGAGAGCCCCCGAGCCCTGCCTGAGGAGGGCGCCGGGCGCGCTTTCCTATGCGATGGAAGGAGGTTCCCCCTGGGCAGGCGTGGGCCCTGAGGGGCCTGCCTCCTAAGGAGCCGGATTGGACGATGTCTTCTTCTTCTTGGGGGTGGCCTCGAGAAGCCTCCTGCTTCCGCGATCCGGGTCTTCCAGTGATGCGGCCTGAAAGGCTCGTTCCAGGGAACACACTGCATCCTTCTCTTCACAGGGCACCGTGATGACTCCGCCACTTCCCAGCATCTTGAGGACGTTGTAGCTGTGGTGAGTTACGACCATGAACTTGGCCAACGCTGGGTACCCGAGGGTGGCGTTGTACGGCAGGCGAATGTGAGCGACGTCGAAGTCGATGAGCTCGGTGCGGTAGTTTTTGCGCGCCTCGAAGGTGACAGGGAGACGGACCTGCCCAATCGGGACCGTGGAGCCGTCGGTGACTCCGGAGAAAGGCTTGATTGGCTGAAGCTGGTTGTAGGGCACTTGGAGATTGTTGAATGTTTCCACGGACAGGACGTTGAGCCCTGCCCCACCATCGATGAGGGTCCTGGTGACCAGCATGTTGCTGATGATTGGGGAACAAAGCATCGGGAGGACTCCGGCTGTGGCCGCACACTTGAGCTGATCCGCTGAGCTGAACGTGATGGCGCACGCCGACCACCTGAGAGGGCGCGTGGCTTCGAGCTTGGGGAGGACAGCATTCACTTCGCGGGCGAACTGCTTGAAGATGCGCTGAGAGGCTGGGGCTTGAGCCCCGCCCAGGATGCAGGCAATCGCGTGCGGCTCCTGGAAGCCCCCAGCCCCCTCGTCCTGATCGTGGTCCTCATTTCTCCTTGGTTGCGGCGGCAGCGGAGGGAGACCTACGTTGCCTTGGGGGCGATCCTCGCGAGGCTGATCCCTCCAGTTTCCCTCGCGAGGCGGGTCTTGCCAGCGATCCTCGCGAGGTCGATCGCGCCACCCTTGGCGTGGGCAGCGGTCTTCCCAGCGTCCTGTGTTTCTTCTTCCTCCTCGACCGTAGCCCCGGTCAGCGCGGTCGGGACGACGGCCGATCCTTCCTTCTCGTACGGCTCGGAGCTCTTGACATTTGTTGGTTTTGTGGGTGTGGAGGTCGTGGTACACACAGTACCGACTACCCTTGGAAGATTCGGGCTGATCTCTACCCCGCTTGGTGTCCGGTTCTGCCGCGAGCACGGCAGCCCCCTTGTGCTTCACATCCTTGGCCTTGGGCTTCTTCTCTTCTGGGTCTGCGGCAGGCAGCTCGAGGAGGGAGAGACGCCCTTCCTCAGCCCTGGCGCACTTGGTCGCCAAGTTGAACAGCTCCAAGGAAGTGCACAGGTCTTCATGCATCACCAGCTCCTCCTTCATCTTGACGTCGCGCACGTCGTCGGAGAAGGCTGAGATGATGGCCTCCTCGGTCACCTTGGGAATCTTGAGGCGTGCGTTGTTGAAGCGCTGGATGTACTTCTGTAGGGTCTCTCCGGGTTGTTGCTTGATGCGGTGCATGTCGCCCACGGCGGGTGGCCGGTCGCGAGTACCTTGGAAGTTGGGTGCGCATCTCGTCCCAGGAGGAGATCGTGCCCGGAGCTAGGTTCAGGAGCCAGGTGCGGGCCCCGTCCTTGAGCGCCATGGGAAACCAGTTCGCCATGACCTTCTCGTCTCCGTTGGCAGCTTCGATGCCCAGCTCATAGAGCTGGAGGAACTCCGCAGGGTCGGTCGTGCCGTCATAACGAGGAGGCAGGTCTGGCTTGAACTTGCCGGGCCATGCGACGCTGCATAGCTCGGTGGTGAAGGCACGGCAGCCTGCTGTGGCCACAGGAGGCCTTGGGTAATGGAGAGCTTGGTCTTGCTGGTCCCCACACGCTGCAGCTAGGAGCAGCGCGGGGTCTTGACATGCGGGAGTAGGAGCATGGTCACGACGTGCTGGAGCAGGGAGCGCCCGGGCAGCTTCTTGCGGGTGAGGGATTTCTTGGCAGCTCTGCTCTTGCCGCGCCGGCACCTGGCGGAGCGGGTTCCGCCCAGGGGCCACGCACCTTGGAGCCTGGGCACCTTCTTGAGGAGGAGGCGGCTGGGGCGCCCCCGGAGCTTCGTCGCCCGCGCATGGCGGGGTGCGGTGCAGCGGAACGGACCGCGCAGGAGAGCCCCCTGCGGCGCGGACGAGCTCGGCGACGTGGTCGAGCCATTCTTCGTAGACGTCGTCGACGGGACGGTAGCGCAGGAGCTCATTTGCCGCGATGAGCGCAGCTCGAGCCTCCATGGGTGCGCGGAGTGCCCGAGACGAAGAACCAGCTGGGGTGAGCGAGGGAGTAGCGGTGCGGCCGTCTTGCCGCACGGAAGGATGCTGAGACGATGCTTGCTGCTCGTGTCCCGCCGGGCCGGTGGCGGCGTTGACGGCAGGTGACGGGGAACGGCGAGGACGAGCCGTCTGGGCGACGCGGGAGGCGAGAGCGGCTCGGCGCTCGGCGCGGGCCCGACGAGCGTCAGACATGGACGCGATGGTCGGAGGAGAACGGGGAGGTGGAAGACGAATTCCGGCGCACCCCTACTTGGCGCGCCAAATGTCAGGTTTCGGGTCCCAGCAGACCCTTGAGGTTCGAACACTGGGGTGCGCGCGGAGATTTCGCCTTCTACCTACCTGCACCCCACCGCCTCGCTAAGATCTAAGCTACGGAAAGAACAACACAAGAGACACAGGGTTTATACTGGTTTGGGCCACCGTTGTGGTGTAATACCCTACTCCAGTGTGGTTTGGTGGATTGCCTCTTGGGCTGATGATGATGAACAATACAAGGAAGAACAGCCTTGCGAGGGTCTGTTCTTGGCTGGGGAGATGAACTGCTAGGAGGACTTTAGTCACCCTTCCCTCTCTCTCTCTTGCCAAACTGATCTTATCTCTTCCTATCCTCTCTCCCTTTCTCCCCCTTTGTCCCTCTTTCTCCTGGGGGTGGCTAGTCCTATCTATAGGCAAAGGCCCTGGGCCTCTTCCCAAATATTGAGCGGGAAGGGCGCCAACAATTGGCCACTTTGAAGGGGAACATCTGGTACACTTATCCTGACTAAAGTTGGTCCTCGCCTGCCAAAGGCTCTGGCGGTGACGCTGGCTTGGGCTCCACAATGACTTCCTCCCTGCCATTGGGCTGGTCTTGGTCTTGTTGCATCGAAACGGGTGCCTTTGCTTGATGCTCTCGCCTGCGCTTGCTCCCCTTGCACCAAAGAGGAAAGGAGGACACTGCGCGGGCTGGCGCCCGCCTGGCACCCTTGGTCGTCATGGCTTGCGAGTGTTCTCTCCGCCTCCTCGCGAGCCAGCCTAATGAGGCTGTGCCTGAGGAAGCTCCGTGTCGTCCGCCCCGCAAGGCTTGGCCCCTCGCGAGGGTCTTGGGTCTGTGTTGATGAAGTTGGGCCGTGCTGGGCCCCCCCTTTGAGCCACGCCGCAGGCCGCAGGCAGGCAAGTCTGGGGACCCCCGTTCCTAGAACGCCGACAGCAGCAGGACACCACGCGGGGGATGGACCTCGTGCTGGGGGAGGAACGCCGCCGCGAAGCTGCACTACGGGCGGCAAGATACCAGCAGGCGTTGCGGCGGTACCACTGTCATAGCGTCCGCTCCAGGACGCTCGAGGTGGGTGACCTCGTCTTGAGGCGGGTGCTCTCCATGGAAGGGCTACATAAGCTCTCACCCATGTGGGAGAGCCCGTTCAAGGTTGTCCATGTCTCCAGGCCTGGCGCCGCGCGCCTGGAGACACAGGACAGGGTACCCATCCAGAACGCCTGGAACATCCAGCACCTCCGGAAGTGCTACCCATGAAGAAAGGCCCAACACCTGTGAAGAAAGGCCCAACTCCTGTAAAGAAGGCCCAGTACCTAGGAAGGTCTCCGCTCGTGACACTCTCATGTAATAATGAGTGGGGCTGTACATGCCCCGGAGTCTCAGGAGTGCCGCCCTCGGGCCTCGGGGGCTTCCTCCCACGTCCTAGTGGCAGCACTTAGCTCCGCGCTGGTGAGAAGACATGAATACTAGACTAGGTGCCGGACGCAGCTTTTCATTTGCTTTCCGTAGTTGGCTCACCCTCTTTTAATTGAAGTTTGCTTCTGGTGTTCTTTGCTGATTTGGTTCCGTCGCCTTATGCCTCTGTTTTCGTCTTCAGTTTAGCCTGTACTCTCTTCGCATTCCTCGCGAGGGGGCTGGACGGGCACCCTCGTGAGCGTTTTTCCTTTTCTGCCTTTAGTCTGCTTTTAGCAAGGCACCCTCGTTCGATCCCACAAGCTGGCGCACCTCTCCTAATCTGTGCCCCTCCGGCACCGCGATACGAAGCGCTGGGTCAAGGCCAGTGGAGCCTGTGACTAAGGCTCGAGTGAACAATAAGCGTCTTAACGATTTTTTGCAGTTCCTAAGTGCCTACCAGGCCAAGGAGGCCTCGACAGGCACCAGGAAGCAAGCGCCTCGTGAGCAGGTGACTACTCCGAGCAAGTCAAGCTAAGTTATCTCTACATAAAACGACGATGTTGTGACACAACACAGGAACGATAAACATAGCATAATACTTGAGAAATCACAGTTTGCTGCATGCCCCTCGGGGGCCCATACTGGCTTCTTCCTTAATACATGAAGGAAAGGAAGAATGAAGTAAAAGTGGCGCGTGCCCTACAGCGGTCCGCGAGGGCGGGCTCTTAGCACCGTCCCGAGCTCAGCCAGACCCCTCCTCGCACTTCATGGAGGCACGCCCACGAGACGACCCACTGCCGCCTTCGAAGCGGGCGCGGTGGCGTGGCGGCTGGTCGTAACCACCGCTGCTGGAGCTGTCACCGGAGGAAGAGCCGCCGTAGTTGGACGAGACGTGGTCGACACCAAGGGTGGGTTCGCCCTCATCCTCATCACGACCATCGCCAAGGCCGAGCACCTCCTCGGTGTCGTTGACCTCGGGGCAGCACCCGGCGCGGCGACCATCTTCCCCAAACACCCTCACATAGAGGGTCACATCACCGCCATACTTGAAATGGAGGGTGCACCGCCCGCCTAGGCCGCACGCGCGGGCAAATGCCTGCCAGCCGCGGGCCAGGGCTATGTTGCCCGCGACGGAGAACTCAATCGCGACCCAAGAAGCCCTACTGAAGCAGCCATCCGCCTGTAGCCAGAGCCTGCCTAGAACTGAGGCCGGCAGCTCGTCGGCGAAGAAGCACGGGAGCTGAAGCCAGTTGCCGGTCGGGTTCTCTAACCAGACGACGAACTCTGGCAGCACCTTCGCCGAGTGGAAGCGCGGCCGTGGAGGCCGCGCGACCACGGGACGTCTCCCTTCATCAACAGGACTGCCATGACCGGAGCGACCCCTGCCACGCGAAGCAGCACTACCGCGGCTGCAGGGGGCCACAGTGGGGGTCACGGTGTGCTTGCGAGGACGACCGCGTCCACGTTTGGGCACCGGGGAGCCGGGCCCCTCGCGAGGGGCCTTCCCCTTCTCCACAGCGGAGAACCTCTTCGACAACACCATTGGTGTCGCAACTGGCGATGGAGCAAAGGGAGAGAAGCGAGCGGAATGGGAAGAGATGGGTGATGGTGGCTCTGCCCCCTCCCCATTTATAGCAGAAGAAGGCCAACCAGCGCCCCCGCGATCATAGGTAATGATAGTTTTTCCTTGCATGCAACAGGGAATCATCAAATCGGGCAGTTGCCGAGGCAACATGGGGAAGCGGAGACGCCCATGTCCAATCAACCGCCATGCGTTGACCAAGGCCGCAGGCTATTGGGGCCCGCAGCGCTCCGCACTTGCCCTTTGGCTTTGCCTCGAAGCCAAGCCCGAGCATGCCTTGGGCCCGGGGGCTACTGTTGGCGTTCTGGGAACGGGGGTCCCCAGACTTGCCTGCCTGCGGCCCACGGCGTGGCTCTGCAGGTGGGCCCGTACGGCCCATCTTCACCAACAAGCATTCAAGACCCTCGCGAGGGGCCAAGCCTCGCGAGGAGGATGACATAAGACCTCCTCAGGAGCGGCCTCACCAGGCTGGCTCGCGAGGGGCGGAGAGATCAAGGCAAGGCAAACCTCGCGAGGTTCCAATGACGTGAGCCATGACGATCGGGACCAGGCGGTCGCCAGCGTGCACAATGTCCTTGTTTCCTCTTTGGTGCTAAGGAGGCAAGCGCAGGCGAAGAGCACCGAGGCGTCAAGCAAAGGTTTCCATATCGGTGCAACGAGACCAAGACCAGCAGGACGGCAAGACGGAGGTCACGATGGAGCCCAAGGCGGCATCACCACCAGAGCCTTTGGCAGGCGAAGACTACTTTTCTCAGGATAACTTGTACTAGCTGCCCCCTTTCAAATTGGCCGTTGTTGGATCCCTTCCCGCTCAATATTTCTTGTACTAGATCCAACCCATCGTCACACCCACCAAGCACAAGAACACCTCACCTCAGGAGGCTGTTCTTCCCCTTGTAGTGTTCATCCTCAGCTCGAGAGGCAATTCACCAAACCGCACTGGTGTAGGGTATTACATTGCAACGGTGGCCCGAAGCAGTATAAATCTTGTGTCTCTTGTGTTGCGAGTTCGTCGAGCTAAGCTTAGGGATCATGGCGAGGTTGAGGGCGTGATTTGGTAGGGGAAGATCTTCGTGCGCACCCCAGTGTTCGAACCTTGAGGGTTTTGCCGGAACCCGACATCCGACAATGGTCTCTCGACGTCTCCCTTGAGAAGTGTCACACTCTCCCTCTCATTATACATTACACGGTTTTCATTGTCTCTCACGTCTCTACCGTTCTCTGGTATCACTTGGTACCTAAGCTTTCTTTTTCACCACCACGCACACACACTCTCACTCGTCTTTCACTTTGTCTTCCTCTCTATAGGTTTCTATCATACACCCTATATCTCTCTAGATATGACTCATACCACTAAAATTACCCTCTCCCACAGACACATCATTTGTTGCGGTCTCCTTTCCGTCTCCATCCCAGTTATAAAACTGACATTATTCATCTGTTTACCAACCAGACAAACTCCCCCCTCTCCCTTTCTCACACACACAACACCTTATTCCACTCCCCCTTCCCGACTACCGTCTCTCTCACACAAACAAAAAACTCTCGCTTTCGCACCCCGACTCGTATTTCTCTCACAAACATTGATCGACTAGCCTCCAGATTGGTTTATACACCCGCACACTCGTGCTTCCACTCTCGTGTACATGTCTCTCTCGCGCTCCTTGTATCTATGTAGATTTTTCATCCCTTCTTGAGACACGCCCTCTCGATCGTGCACACACACACTATCGCCTCATTTTAAGTTGATACCTCTCGCACACACACTATTTGTGTCTTTGTCACACACGCACTCCGTCCTCCTCCTCTCTCCCCCTCTCTCACACAGACAACACACACACATGGGCTTTTTGCAACAACTAGCAAGATGCCCATGCGTTGCATGGAACATCAAGATGCATTTGTATGAGTAGTTTATCTTGTGGGAGAAAAGGATGAACGAGGGAAGGCCTTATTTGCAAAAGTGGAGAGGGGTGTGGGTATCTTTTTGCAAAATTGCCATAGTTTCCTTCCTATCCGTTGGATATAAATCAGACAACCTATATTACAGGATGGCAGGCACACCATCATCACCAACTCTGTTTTTATAAGAGTAGAAATTAGAGATATACCACTTCTCGAATCTTGAAACCAACCACATTCCTCCCTTATCTCATCAAAACCGCCAAAGGAATATTTTTAGTGAAACATACCATATTTTTAGTGATATACGTATTTCAAAACTAGACTCTTTTCCTATCAAATCGGTGAATATGTATTAATCTAGTTTGATCGTGTGGCAACCCATTGGCACATTGCTAGTTATTACTAGTGTATAAATTTTTGGACACCAGACAAACGGTGTAGTACATATATGAAGACAAGAGGCGCACGCACGCAGTCAGTCTCTCGCTGTCTCGCACACATGAGAGTTACATAAAGGCACCGTAAACAAATAAACCCTAAAACCCTAGGTGCACGATTGCTGCATGCGCGTGTACCGGGTACGTGGTGGAGCACACCTTTGTAGGAATAGTCAGCTCGCGTGATAATTTGATCCGTAGGAGTTGACGGTCGGGACCATAGGTGAACGACCTGGAGGGGGTGGCTCGCCAGTCGCCACTGATTGAGTAACCACATTTAAAATATCATTTTTAGGGGGGTAAGAGTTTCGACTTTCAATGGCGCGTTATAAGTACTAAGTAGTTTTTAGAATGATTGGCATGGAGCAAAAATGGAATTCATAACTACAACTGCACCTCCGTCCTAGTTTACTAGTCCCCATCGTATTTTGGGTCAAAGTTTGTCCACGAATTTTACTTGTAAAATGTGAATGAAAAACGAAATTTTATTATACCCAAACAAAAAAGGACTAGAGGGGGTGATTGCTCTGACACGGGCGCGACCTCTCACAGCGCAGGCATTGAACCGGCGCGCCGGCCAAGAGAGCCCCACTCGTTGTAGGCCAGGCTGAACACACCTCCTCGCTGCATGCAACCGGCTTCAGACTGCCCTGCCCGCCTCCATTGAATCCGCGTGTGTGCCAGCAACACGTCCTTCCGCGAGCCGGCTGGAATTTTAGAACACAACATCAGCTGGCTCCTCTCATCTGCTCGCTATTTAAACGAGGCCAGCCGCCTATCTAGAACCGCACTACACCGCTGCTCCCCATATCCTCCTTGCACCATTTACTCCACACTCTCCATAGCATCCGGTGAGCAAGAAGACGAGTTCTCCGACATAAAAGCCGGTAGGGTGCCCCGACAAGCCAGGCAACTCACTGCCCCACCTACCTCCCCGCCCCAGGCCATCAGTACCATGGGCGAGGCTGCAGGAGGGCAAGCGGAGGAGCAAGCCGCCGCTCCAAGATGGCCCCTGGTGCATCAACTCGACGCTCCAAGCCTGCTCGCAGAGGAGTGGCCAGTTGCTGCACGCCGGAACACGGGGGACCACGGCGTCTAATGCACCGTGGTTGGCTATGCCATCCCACGCAAACATCGGCAGAACCGCGACATGCTGGCGGAGGTGGCCAACACGTTTGCGGCCACCGCCGACACCGATGAATAGTAGACCACGGGAGCCGCCACCGCTCTAAACCCACGAATGCTACGACCACCGTGTCGCCGGCATAGACACCCAGTGTGTTTCCCGGTTTGGTTCAAAACATCATGGACCCCAGCCGCGGCCGGCATTAGAGATTATACCTTCATCCAGAAGTTATTCGCGATTAGTCAAAAAATGACCAAAATATAATTAATTACGCATGGTCTTGACTTGTTGTGCTCGCACTGGTAGTACGAACTAGATGTTTTTCTTTATTTATAACTCTCCTCACATTTTTTGGCTTTGAAGTGAATCATGGTTGTGGACATTATCTATGAATGTGCAGTTATCTGTGAACATGAGTTTGATGTGTAAGTTGAACTTGGAATGTTGGGCTTGCGCGTGAACTATACCATGTCCAATGCTTCGTCTGTTATTGTTTGGAAAGTAATTGCTGTTATTACATGACCCAAAAAAATTTATTTTGTGCCACAGTAGATGCACGGACATCACAACAGGCATGCTGACTAGATAAACATTTGAACCTAGCTATTCTGAAGGAAAATTTGTATTGACAACAATTTTAGATAGCAGGAGACGACTAGCCTATTCTACCTCTGCTAGCTTCTTTGTGGCTTCTTCCATCTCTTCTTTCTCTTGGGTTAAGAAAGCATCTAATTGCTCTTTTCGCTTCTTCAGGAACTCAGCTACATTCTCAAGGGCTGCTGCACGCTTTCTTTCAGCCTTTACTAGAGCCACGAGGGCACGAACAGTTGACGACTCCACTTGGCTTGTGTGTAATCCAGCATCATCTGGGAATTTGCACCTTGTGTCTAATCCATCATCATTAGGGAACGAGCACCTTGTGTGTAATCCAGCCTCATTTTGGAAACATGATCTTGAGGTTGACCATACTTCCCTCCTCGCAGGAACTGCATCCTGACATGAAGTTACTTATTTTTTAGATCAATACTCAGAGCAACCCAAATCCATTTAGTGGAAGCTAGATAAACATGACTCAGAGAAGTGAATTCAAAAGGAAAAAATATAAAAACAAACTCCAAGGTGAGAACACCCACTTCCTACATCAAGATAAAAATGAAAGCATTAGGACAATTAAGACTCTTATTATTACACATCGAAGAACACGCGGCTAAGAGAAACAAAAACTACAACATATACACATCAAAGAACACAAGGCTAAAGGAAAGTAATTGAAACAGTGTTACTTACCAAAGCTCGTTTTACAGGTTTGGTGCAGCTCCTCTTTAACTTGCCACGCTCCTTGAAGATGTCCCAATATCCCGTGTTTGGTCTTCATTGCTCCTCTACATGTTCGCACTCGTGGTTTTAAAATTTCATCATGGCAAGAAAAATATAGTAATACTCACACATCTTGTGGGAAACATTAAAGCACTCATCTGCCATGTTAGAGCATCTCCAATAGAAGCACAACGCGCGGTGCGTTAAAAAGCGTTTACAGCGCCAGAATAGCTAGTTTTTGCGGGCCCGGAGTGCTGGCTCCAGTGGCCGCTGCAAAAAATGCGCGCGCGCACTGCTCCAGTAGACGCGCTATATTTTTTCTCCTTTCTACTATGACTCGATACAAATTCGACTCCGAGTCGATATTGGCATAGATAGATACAAGCAAGATGCCCGTACGTTTCACGTAACATCAAGATGCGTTTGCATGAGTAGCTTATCTTGTGAGAAAAGAGGATGAACGAGGGAAGGATTTATTTGCAAATGTGGAGAGGGGTGTGGGTATCTTTTTGCAAAATTGCCATAGTTTCCTTCCTATCCGTCAGATATAAATCAGACGGCCTATATTGCAGGATGGCAGGCAAACCATCATCACCAACTCTATTTTTTTGTAAGAGTAGAGATAGAGAGTAGAGATAGAGAAGTAGAGATAGAGATTAGAGAGTAGAGACATAGATAGTTCTCAGCATAGATATAACATAGATAGATAAAAAATAGATAGTTCAACTACTCCTCATTGTCCGATTCCTCCTCGGTGATGTCCTCCTCCGATGTCTCAATGTAGATGGCAAGATACTGATCGTCATCGGAGTCCGAGGGCGATGCTGCTCCTAGCTTCATGTTGAACTGAGCGGCCACTTTCCGCGTACACTTGTCTTCGTGATAGGCGGCTCGCTCTGCCCTCCTCTTCTCCCTCTTCGCCCTCCTTTGCACATTGAACTCGCGCTCGTTTATGATGTCCTGCGGGAAGTATTGGCGCCACAGCGCCATGGCTTCCTCGTCCATCTCGGCGATGCCGAGATGGTGCTCCCACCTCTGGTTGTCATGACAATCCTCGTTGGTGATAAGCCGTGGCGGAGGTGTGAGCTCCTACGCCCGCTCCTGCGTCGGCACGTTGGGGAAGTTCAATGCTCTATCAGGCCATCGGAGGCGCCACAACGCCACGTCGTATGCGTGCACGGCCTCGTGTGCGGTGTCGAAAGTGCCGAGGCCGAGGTGCACCCTGCGGAACCGGATCTCGGCGAAGAATGTCGGCATTCTGGGAACGGGGGTCCGCAGACTTGCCTGCCTGCGGCCCATGGTGTGGCTCCACCAGCGGGCCTATGCGGCCCATCTTCACCAACAAGCACTCAAGACCCTCGCGAGGGGCCAAGCTTTGCGAGGCGGATGGCACAAGACCTCCCCGGGGGCAGCCTCACCAGGCTGGCTCGTGAGGGGCGGAGAGATCAAGGCAAGGGAGACCTCGCGAGGTCCCCGTGACGTAAGCCATGACGACCAAGGCCAGGCGGGCACCAGGCGGGCGCCAGCGCGTGTAGTGTCCTCGTTTCCTCTTTGGTGCTAAGAGGCAAGCTCAGGCGCGGAGTCCCGAGGCATCAAGCAAAGGTTTCCATATTGGTGCAACAAGACCAAGACCAGCGGGGCGGAGGTCACCGTGGAGCCCAAGACGGTGTCACCACCAGAGCCTTTGGCAGGCGAAGACTACTTTTGTCAGGATAACTTGTACTAGCTGTCCCCCTTCAAACTTGGCCGTTGTGGGATCCCTTCCCGCTCAATATTTGGGAAGAGGACCAGGGCCTCTATAAATAGGACTAGCCACCACTTTACAAAAGGGGAGGGAGGATCATTTAGACCACTAGACACCACACAAGCTCGCCAAGCACAAGAACACCTCTCCTTAGGAGGCCGTTCTTCCCCTTGTAACTATTCATCCTCAGCCCACGAGGCAATCCACCACACCACACTGGAGTAGGGTATTACACTGCAACGGTGGCCTGAACCAGTATAAATCTTGTGTCCCATTGTTCTGCGAGTTCGACACGCTAAGACTTGAGATTGTGGTGAGGGCGAGAGCTAGCGGGGGAGAGATCTTCGTGTGCACCCTAGTGTTTGAACCTCAAGGGTTTTGCCGGAACCCGAAATCCGACATTTGGCACGCCAGGTAGGGGGTGCGCCGAAACTCCACCTCTCCGCTTGCTTCGTTCAGCTTCATGGCGGATGCTACCCCTCCGGCTAGGTCGGCGTGCGCCTGCGGATGCGCCGCAGGCGTCCAGGCATTCACCCACACCGTGCGACAGGTGCGGTGGCCATGCAACTTCAAGCCAGAGATGCCACCCCGCTACGATGGCGCGGCAGATCCGGTGTCCTTCTTGCAGGCGTATGAGGAGGCCGTCCTCGAAGCCGGAGGCGATGACCAGGTCATGGACAACTGGTTCCTCCTGGCCCTGGCCAGCATGCCATGCGCCTGGCTGCTCAGCCTACCGGGATCTTCGGTGACCTCCTGGGAGGAACTGCGCGGTCTCTTCATCGCGCGCTTCACGGCACCGGCGCCCCTCGCCGTCGCGGCCCTCCTTGGTGGCTCACAAGCACCACCCTCGGACCGTCACACCTAGCCGTTCTTTCGCCAGATTGGCACCGCCTCCACGCGCCAAGGAGCTCCCCCGGCTTGGGAGGTGCCCAACACCGACCTAACCTTCGACGAGGGGGATCACCCCGCCACCACCATTGGCTTGGGCGTGCTCCCAATGCTATGCACACCCACCATCTGCAGCGTAGCCATCACCAAGACCCTCATCGACGGTGGCGCCGGTCTCAACGTGCTCTCTGTGGAGGCTTTCAGCCTTCTCCATGTACCGCTTCAACGGCTCCAACACAACAAGCCCTTCTCCGGGGTCGGCGGCGGCTCCGCTAGCCCCTTGGGGCAGATTCGCCTCCCGGTGACCTTCGGCACCTGCGACAACTACCGTATCGAGCTAATCGACTCCGACATCGCCCGCATCGGCCTCCCGTACAACACCATCCTCGGATACCCGGCTCTGGCCCAGTTCATGGCTGCGACCCATCCGGCATACAACCTCATGAAGATGCCCAGGAGCAAAGACATCCTCACTGTGGTTGGGGATACCAAGGAGGCCCTAGCGGCGCTCAGGTGCGCCCTCAAAACCGCCGCGGTGGCACGACCGGCCAACGAGGCCGTCCCAGGGGCTAAGGAGGTCGCGCCAGCAAAGAAGAAGCAGTTGTTCACTCAAGATCGGGCCGAAACCAAGAAGGTGTCAGTCGAGCAAGATGGGTCCTCGGGAGCCACCTTCATCATAGGCGCTGACCTTGACCCAAAGCAAGAGGAGGCACTGGTGAAGTTCTTGTGCGTGAACAAGGATGTGTTCGCTTGGGAACCCAAGCAGCTAGTGGGGGTCCCAAGGGGGGTGATCGAGCATCACTTAAGGGTGTGCCCCAATGTGCGCCCCGTGAAGCAGAAAGCGCGGCGACAATCCACGGAGAAGCAATCCTTCATCGTCCAGGAAACCCGCAAGCAGGAGGCCGCGGGTGTCATTCGCGAGGTTCGGTACCCCGAGTGGCTGGCGAACCCTGTCGTCGTACTGAAGAAAGGCGGAAGGAGCACATGTGTGTTGACTTCACCAACCTCAACAAGGCTTGTCCCCAAGACCCGTCCCCGTTCCTGCGCATCGATCAGATTGTCGACTACACCGTCGAATGCGACCTGCTGTGCTTCCTAGACGCATTCTCGGGTTATCACCAGATCAAGATGGCGGTGGAGGATGTGGAGAAGACGGCCTTCCTCACCCCATGTGGGGTATACTGCTACACTTGCATGCCATTCAGACTGCGCAACACAGGAGCAACCTTCCAGCGGCTGATGCACATCGCCTTGGGACGGCAGCTCAGGAGAAACGCTGAGGCCTACGTCGACGACATTGGGGTGAAGTCTCAGGAGGCGACAACTTTGATTCAGGACCTGGAGGAGACCTTTGCGAGCCTGCACCAGGTGGACTTGCGGCTCAACCCAGAGAAGTGCGTATTTGGTGTCCCTTTCGGCAAGCTGCTGGGCTTCCTCGTGTCCCACACGGGGATCGAGGCCAACCCAAATAAGGTCATGGAGATAGAAGGCATGAGCCCACCGCAAACTCTTAAGGAGATGCAGAAGCTTGCAGGCTGCATGAACTTGCTGGGGCGCTTCATCTCCAAGCTAGGAGAACTCGCCTTGCCGTTCTTCAAGCTGATGAAGAAGAAGGGCCCGTTTGAGTGGACCCCAGAAGCCGACCAAGCGTTTCAAGACCTCAAGAGATACCTGAATAGCCCTCTAGTGATGGTGATGCCTCGCCCTCACGAGCCCCTGGTGCTTTACCTTGCCGCCACTCCCTACTCCGCCAGCGCAGCTCTGGTGGTGGTCCGGGAGGAGCGCTAGGCCAGGGGCTGCCGCGCCATGTCGTGATGCGGAGCATCCCAAGGCCATCCCCATGGACCCAACTACATCTCCTACGACACCTCTTGGACCCATGATATGAGCACGTGCAAGAGCTCTTGAAACCGAGGTGACATCTCTCCTCTCACATTTCCACTTTGATGCACATGAGACATGGCTACTACCTCATACGGATACTTTGTGCATGCTAAGGTACCATGGAGAAGCTAAGGAGCAAGGAGAATAAGAAGAGGAAGATGGAAGTGAAGACGAAGACGAAGAAGAAGGACTATTCAAAGTCTCCAGGCTCCGGACGAGCGACGAGCCCCGGACGTCCGACGACCTCCAGGCTCCGGACGTCCGGCCTCCTCCGGACGACTGGCACTTCCACATCCGAGCCAAAACAGACGGACATCTGACGCCCTATGGACGACCGACGCCCGGACGTCTGACACCGACCGGACGACCGACCGAAGACAACCCGAACCGAATTTACAGATGTCCGACAGGAACCGGACGTCTGGACCCTCGCGAGCCTCCGGACGACTGGTGACCTCCGGACATTCGACGCCTGTGCACTGATTCGTGTTGGGCCGTAGCCCATGTACCCCTTCACCCCCCTCTCTTTTGCACTAAGACTATATATACTCCCCCTCGTCCAACTTTCTAGGGTTAGCGTTGGTTTGGCTCATTTTGAGAGATAGAGCTACGCTCGTCCACATCGTATCTACTCCTCGTGAGAGACCGTGGCCTCTTCGGAGAAGATCCCTTTGGATTCAAGACCCCTCTAAGGGAAGATCCCCTCATGGATTCAAGACCTCCTCATGGAGAAGACCGTCTACCCTTGTATCGTCCTTAGTTGATTGTGGATCGTGTGAACTCTTATGTATCCGAGGATCTGGCACATGTGTGACTTTCTTGTGTCGGTTTAGTGATTCTCTTGTGTTTCCCTTGTGTTTTCCCTCTTATCCCCCTCGTGTTCTTCGTGTTCATCGCGGGATCCGCTCCTTTCATGAAAGATCGGCCGATTAGGGTTCTACCCTACATCATCTTGGTATCATGAGCCACGTTGATCATGATTTCGGAGCCTCCCCGTTGTGTTTCTAGCCTAGTTTTTGTTGTTTTTTGTCCTAATTCAAAAATTCCCCACAAAAATAGCCCCTATTTTTTTGTGATTTGTTAGTGTGTTGAGATTTTGTTGGTTTCGATCCGTGGATTCGCTTTGTTTTGAGTGGATCTAGCTTTCCCCCCCTTTCCCCACCGTTTCCATCCACAAAATCCTCCGGATTTGACCATTTTCGTCATCCCCATCACGAACACGTGAAGTTCATCCCGTGCCCGATTTTCACCCAGGCACCAGACGTCCGACCCAGCCCGAACGTCCGACGACCAGACGACCGGCCCAGCCCGGACGTCCGACCGACCCTGACAAAACTGATTTTTTTCAGTGTAGTCACCACCACCGCCCTACATTTCCGCATACGCACTCCTACCTCCAATAAACCATCACCACTTCTGCATACCACCACCATTTGGACCGTTTCGCTCTCCGACACGTGTTGCCACTTCGAGCTTTGAGAATTTGAGTTGCGGTTCCGTATCCTTTTGTGTTTCGGCTATCTAGGTACGGGTCGACATCAACATCATCGCCGCTCATCTTCACCACGGACGCATCAACAACAACGACCACCTCGACTACATCTTGGTATTCGGTACACCATTTTGACACCATACCATATGCAAGAACGGTAACCTCGTCTTGGTATTGGACATATCACTCTTGCCATTACATTGATAGCCATCATAGCCTTACTCCTTTGCGTTGCTTACCCATCGAGACTAGCCATTGAGTATTGCCGGCAACGAGACTTGTGCACATTAGTGATCATACTTCCCATAGCATACATACATCATTGTTGCATATATTGGTATCATCTCTTGTGTCACAAAGTTGTCATCGCATACACAATTGCTATCTTGGTTCGTCAAGCATTGCATGAGAAAAGAGCTCAAACATCAAATAGCCAAACAAGCTTTTAAGCAAAGAGGAAAGATAAGCAAAGAGCTTTTAAGCAAGAACCATAGCATCATACAACATTAAGATTGTCATACTCGATCATCTTGGATCATATCATAGAAACACCTTGCATAGAGCATACTTGGGATAGAAGTCGTTGCATTTTTGCTAAGTAGGTTGTGGACAAGTTCTTGTATCCGCCTATTGTGCAATCGTGCTAGCGTCTCTCTAGTGTTGTGCAACACGAGCATTTTTGTGGATTCCACATTTTGGCTCAACCTCGGTTGCATGACCCCACTTATCTTTTTGCGTGTGTGTTTCCATGTACCTTATATGCTTGGTCTACTTGTTACACTGCATCGTGTGAATCTTTTCCAACATTATTGAAGCTCACTTACAATTGCATAAAATTTTGTGCCACCATCCTAGCCAAGCTCCACCATAAGCTTTTAGTTGTGTAGGTGTGAGAAACTGACAAGAGCTAGTACCAATGGTGCTATTTCCTTGTCCTACATTGGAGTGATCATCGATCCACTTTCAACTTCGGTCAAGGTACATTTGGTATTCGTTCTTCTTTTTCTACCACACATTTGTCTTGGAATGATGGATAGGCCAAGTAATTATACCAACCCATTCTTCATTGAGCACGACGACGACATGAACTCCTACGTCACCAAGAGTCACCTCTTTGGTGCACAACGTGCTTTGCATCAAGAGCAACAAGCCATGAGTGAACGCATCGACAACCTCGCCGCCGACTTGCGACTCTCCGAGCAACGTACAAAGGACTACTTCGACCACAAGCTCGACGATCACAAGCAAGAGAATGATGCAAGGATGGAAGAGATTCGCGCTTTGTTGCTCAACCGCTCTTCTTCCACTTCGTCTTCATCAAGAAGGACCCGCTCAACTCGACACTCCGACTTCACCCTCTCCGGCTCAAGTACACCGACATCGAACACTCTTCGCCGTGCTGCGCGCAATGATCGTCAAGCAAGCCTCAATCCTCTACGCTATACCGACTCTCAAGAGCGCCGACAACGTCAAACTCAAGAGGCCTTTGCACTAGCACGAGAACGACAACAACAACATGAAGAGGAAGAGCGAGAGTGTCTACACCAACTAGCACAAGATGCCGAAGCACAACACCAAGAATAACAACTCCGTGAAGATCAAGCACTTGAGGCGCAACAAGCCCTCCAAGATTCAAGTCGAGCCGTAGCCAACCGAGGCTGACAAGCTCGTGAACAAGAAGAAGCATTTCATGAAGAACTTCCATGAACGATGACATTAAGCTCGCGTGCACCGTCACATCCCTCAAGTTCCTCCTCGAGATTGACAAGCTCCTCCACAAGCTCGCCAAGAACATCAAGTTCATCAAGAGCATGAAGAGAATGGACATCCTCCACGACAAGTCCATCATGAGGTTGACAACCCCCCTCACCAAGAGCGACACAAGCTTGACACTCATCTACAACACGGGCGTCATCATCCCCGACCCCAACACAATGAAGAGAAACGCTATGGCAAGCTCAAGTTCACCATGCCCAAGTTCAACGGAAGCAACGATCCCGAAGAGTACCTTTCATGGGCATTGAAGGTCGACAAAATCTTCTGTTTGCACAACTACGACGAAGAGAAGAAGATCGCGCTGGCATCCCTTGAGTTCCAAGACTATGTCCTCATTTGGTGGGAACAAGTAATAGAGCGCCGAGAGGCAAGAGGTGAACCACCCATCACTACTTGGGCGCAAATGAAGGATGCCATGAGAGCACGCTTTGTGCCTACCTACTACAACCGCGACCTCTTCAAGAAACTCCAACTACTCAAGCAAGGAACCAAGAGTGTTGAAGAGTACTACAAGGAGATGGAGATTGCCATGATACGAGCCAATGTCACGGAAGATGATGAGCAAACTATGGCATGTTTCTTGAATGGACTCAACCATCCTATCAAGAAGATCGCCGACTTCCAACCATACTCAAACCTCATCGAACTAGTGCATCAAGCTACAAAGGCGGAACATCAAGTGCAAGACGATTTCAAGTATGCCAAGTTCTCATCCAAGTCGTACAGCTTCTCCAACAACCAAGATTCAATGACCCCACCACCCTCTATCAAGCCTTCTACAAGCAACTTCGACAAGTCGAGTTCCAAGAAAGCTTCGTCAACTCCAAGTCATCCTCCTACTATGAGCAACTTCAAGCCGAGAGCTTCATCATCATCCACTCCAACTGATGAAACCGTCAAGACGAGCTCCTTCAAATGCTTCACATGCGGAGGCTGAGGCCACAAGTCCTATGAGTGCACCAACAAGCGAACCATGATCCTCAATGACAACGACACCTACGACTCGATGAGTGAAGGAGAAATGGACGCTCTTGAGCAAGTCGCCATGCACCGGCAAGTGAATGATGAAGAGGAACAAGTCTTTTGTGATGAAGATTCAAGTCCCGCCCTTGTTGTCTCCAAGGTATTGACTCTCCAACATCACCAAGAAGAAGACCAAAGATGCCACATATTCCACACCAAGGCCGACATCAATGGACGATCCATCAAGGTCATCATCGATGGAGGGAGTTTTCATAATCTCGCAAGTGAAGAACTTTGCTCCAAGCTCCAATTGCCCATGACGAAGCATCCACATCCATACAAAGTGCAATGGCTTAGCAACTCCGGCACTATCCAAGTTGAGCATCGAGTACAAGTCTCCTTCAAAATTGGCGCCTACGAAGACAACTTGGAGCGCAATGTCGTTCCGATGACCGTTTGCCACCTTCTCCTTGGACGCCCATGGCAATTTGATAGAGGAGTCATCCACATCGGCCGAATGAACCACTACATCTTCAAGATGAAGGGCAAGGAGTACCTCCTTCATCCAATGTTGCCAAGCCAAGTGATCACCGACAAGCAAGCCACCCATCGTGGAGATCATAGTGAGAGAGAGAGAGCCACCAAAAAGAGAGTGAGCGCCACAAGCCCAAATCGAACACCTCCACGATGAGCGAAAAGAAGAACTTAGTCCTATTTGCCACCAATAGTGAGATAAGAGGAGTGTGTGAGAACCCATCTAGTGTCCTACACTACGTTCTTGTGTGCAAGGACAATGCACCACAAACTAACACTTCTCATACTCTTCCTCTAGTGTTGGCTTCTCTTTTGCAGGAATTTCATGATGTTTTCCCCGATGAGCTACCTCCGAGACTACCTCCACTACGAAGGATCGAGCACCGCATTGACCTCATCCCCGGAGCACCTCTTCTGAACAAATCTCCTTATTGCGTCAACCCTGAAGAAACCAAAGAAATACAAAGGCAAGTAAAGCATCTCATAGACCATGGACATGTGCGTGAAAGTTTGAGCCCTTGTTCCATCCCAGTCATTCTTGTGCCAAAACGAGACGGTAGCTTTCGCATGTGCTCCGATTGTAGACCTATCAATGCTATCACCGTTCGTTATAGGTATCCCATTCCACGCCTTGATGATATGCTTGATGAACTTAGTGGTGCCACTATATTTTCGAAAATTGATCTTAAGAGTGGTTACTATCAAATACGCATACAAGAGGGTGATGAATGGAAAACCGCTTTCAAAACCAAGTTTGGCTTGTATGAGTGGTTAGTCATGCCTATGGGTCTATTGGAAGCACCAGGTACGTTTATGCCTCTTATGAATCATGTCTTTCGCCCTTACATTGGTGTATTTGTTGTGGTCTACTTGATGATATCCTTGTTTATAGCAAGTCTCTTAGAGATCATGTCACCCATGTTCGAACCGTTTTGCAAACTCTTCGAAAGAGCATCTCTATGCTAATATGGAAAAATGCCTTTTTGGCGTTGACAAGCTCATTTTCTTGGGTTTTGTTGTTTCCTCTAAGGGTGTTCATGTTGATGAGCCCAAGATCAATGCTATTAAGACTTGGCCACAACCAACTAATTTGCAACAAGTGCGTAGCTTTCTTGGCCTTGCGGGTTTCTATCGTTGCTTTGTGAAAGATTTTAGCACCATTGCTTTGCCTTTGCATGCTTTGAGAAAGAAGAATGCGCCTTTTGTTTGGGGACCATCCCAAGATATCGCTTTCAATGAGCTTAGGAATTTGCTTACTCATGCTCCCAGGCTTGCATTACCCAACTTTGACAAACCCTTTGAGATTCATTGCGATGCTAGTGGTAATGGCATAGGAGGTGTGTTAACGCAAGAGAAGCGCCCCATAGCTTACTTTAGTGAGAAACTCTCCGGCGTGCAACTCAATTACCCCATCCATGACAATGCGCTATATGCTTTAGTCCGCGTTTTGCATGAATGGGAACACTATCTTCGCTCTCATGAGTTTATCATTCATACCAATCATGAAACACTCAAGTACCTTAAGGGCCAAACCAAGTTGAACAAGCGTCATGCTAAATGGAGTGAATTTATTGAGTCTTTTCGTTATGTCATCAAGTACATTAAAGGTAAAGAAAACATTGTAGCAGATGCCCTTTCCCGCATATGCATGCTTGTTACTCAACTTGAATGGGATGTCATTGGTTTTGAGCATATCAAAGACTTGTATGAGCATGATCCTACATTTTCTACTCCTTATGCCAAGTGTTTGACGCATACCTCTTGGGAACGCTATTACATCAAAGATGGATATATTATGAGAGCTAACAAACTTTGCACCCCCGAGTCTTCTCTTCATTTGTTGCTTTTGCAGGAATCTCATGGAGGTGGATTAATGGGACATTTTGGACGAGACAAGACGTTCGCCACACTCTCGAAGAACTACTTTTGGCCCAAGATGTTTCGCAACGTAAACCGCTTCACCAACCAATGTTGTACATGTCGCAAAGCTAAGTCCAAAGCTCAATCCCATGGCCTTTATATGCCTCTACCAATTCCATATCAACCATGGGAAGACATTAGCATGGACTTTGTACTTGGTTTGCCTAGGACTCGAAATGGGAAGGATTCGGTGTTTGTCGTTGTGGATCGTTTCTCAAAAATGGCACATTTCATTCCTTGCAACAAGATAGACGATGCTTCACATGTTGCTACTCTCTTTTGTAGGGAAATATTATGTCTACACGGAGTGCCAAAGAAGATCATCTCGGACCGCGATGTCAACAATCTACTATGCGCCAAGCTCAGAATCAAGCTACTTTTCTCCATGACATACCATCCACAAACCGACGGCTAAATGGAAGTTACCAACCGCACACTCTCCACTCTACTTCGAGTACTCATTAAGAAGAACATCAAGGAGTGGGAGGAGTGCCTACCTATCGCCGAGTTCGCCTACAACCGAGCAAGACACTCAACAACCGGCAAGTCCCCTTTCGAGGTCGTCTACGGGTTCAACCCTTTCACCATCGAGCGCCAAGTTCAATGCCTTGCGATCAAGCTCAACATCAACAAGAAACCTATGGTCTTAACATTGGTGATCTCGTGTGGCTACACCTTCGCAAGGATTGCTTTCCACAAGAACGCAAGTCCAAGCTTCGACCATGAGCGGATGGACCCTTCAAGGTGCTCGCACAATACAACGACAAAGCTTACAAGATCGACCTCCCACGCGACAAGTACAACATGAGCGACATCTTCAACGTGAAAGATCTCTCTCCCTTCCATGGAGATGAAGAATTTGATCTGAGGATGGATCTTCCCCAAGGGAGGGGAGATGATGCGGAGCATCCCAAGGCGATCCGCATGGACCCAACTACATCTCCCACGACACCTCTTGGACCCATGACACGAGCACGTGCAAGAGCTCTTGAAACTGAGGTGACATCTCTCCTCTCACATTTCCACTTTGATGCACATGAGACATGGCTACTACCTCATACAGATACTTTGTGCATGCTCAGGTACCATGGAGAAGCTAAGGAGCAAGGAGAAGAAGAAGAGGAAGATGGAAGTGAATACGGAGACGAAGAAGAAGGACTGTTCAAAGTCTCCAGGCTCCGGACGACCGACGAGCCCCAGACGTCCGATGACCTCCAGGCTCCGGACATCCGGCCTCCTCCGGACGACCAACACTTCCACATCCGAGCCAAAACAGACGGACATCCGACGACCTATGAATGACCGACTCCCGGACGTTCGACACCGACCGGACGACCGACCGAAGATAGCCCGAGCCGAATTTACGGACGTCTGGCAGGCACCGAACGTCCGGACCCACGCGAGCCTCCGGACGACCGGTGACCTCCGGACGTCTGACGCCTGTGCACTGATTCGTGTTGGGCCGTAGCCCATGTACCCCTTCGCCCCCATCTCTTTTGCACTAAGACTATATATACTCCCCCTCGTCCAACTTTCTAGGGTTAGCGTTGGTTTAGCTCATTTTGAGGGATAGAGCTACGCTCATCCACATCGGATCTACTCCTCGTGAGAGACCGCGGCCTCTTCGGAGAAGATCCCTTTGGATTCAAGACCCCTCTAAGGGAAGATCCCCTCGTGGATTCAAGACGTCCTCATGAAGAAGACCGACTACCCTTGTATCATTCTTAGTTGATTGTGGATCGTGTGAACTCTTATGTATCCGAGGATCTGGCACATGTTTGACTTTCTTGTGTTGGTTTAGTGATTCTCTTGTGTTTCCCTTGTGTTTTCCCTCTTATCCCCCTCGTGTTCTCCGTGTTCATCACAGGATCCACTCCTTTCGTGAAAGATCGGCCGATTAGGGTTCTACACTAAATCACGTCGCGTCACCAGCCGAAGCGATGCAGGACTCAAAGGGTGATAACCCACAAGTATAGGGGATCACAACAGTTTTCGAGGGTAGAGTATTCAACCGAAATTTATTGATTCGACACAAGGGGAGCCAAATTATATTCTCAAGTATTAGCAGCTGAGTTGTCAATTCAACAACACCTGGAAACTTAATATCTGCAAGAAAGTATTTAGTAGCAAAGTAATATGATAGTAGTGGTAACGGTGGAAAAAGTTACGGTAGCAATTTTGGTTTTATAGTGATTGTAACAGTAGCAACAGAAAAGTAAATAAGCGAAGAACGGTATATGAAAAGCTCGTAGGCAATGGACCAGTGATGGATAATTATGTCGGACGTGATTCCTCATGCAATAGTTTTATAGGGTGACACAGAACTAGCTCCAGTTCATCAATGTAATGTAGGCATGCATTCCGAATATAGTCATACGTGCTTATGGAAAAGAACTTGCATGGCATCTTTTGTCCTAGCCTCCCATGGCAGCGGGGTCCTATTGGAAACTAAGGGATAGTAAGGCCTCCTTTTAATAGAGTACCAGACCAAAGCATTAACACTTAGTGAATACATGAACTCCTCAAACTACGGTCATCACCGTTAAGTATCCCGATTATTGTCACTTCGGGGTTAACGGATCATAACACATAATAGGTGACTATAGACTTGCAAGATAGGATCAAGAACTCACATATATTCATGAAAACATAATAGGTTCATATCTGAAATCATGGCACTCGGGCCCTAGTGACAAGCATTAAGCATAGCAAAGTCATATCAACATCAATCTCAGAACATAATGGATACTAGGGATCAAACCCTAACAAAACTAACTCGATTACATGATAAATCTCATCCAACCCATCACCGTCCAGCAAGCCTACGATGGAATTACTCATGCACGGCGGTGAGCATCATGAAATTGGTGATGGAGGAAGGTTTATGATGACGATGGCGGCGGATTACCCTCTCCCGAGCCCCGAACGGACTCCAGATCAGCCCTCCCGAGAGAGATTAGGGCTTGGCGGCGGCTCCGTATCGTAAAACATGATGAATCCTTCTCTCTTATTTTTTTCTCCCCTAATGTGAATATATGGAGTTGGAGTTGAGGTCGGTGGAGCACCAGGGGGACCACGAGGCAAGGGGGCGCACCCAGGGGGTAGGTGAGGGAGTCCTAGATTAGGGGGTCTCCGAACAACCGGACTATATCCTTTGGTCGGACTATTGGACTATGTAGATACAAGATTGAAGACTTCGTCTCGTGTCCGGATGGGACTCTCCTTAGCGTGGAAGGCAAGCTAGGCAATACGGATATGTATATCTCCTCCCTTGTAACCAACCTTGTGTAACTCTAGCCCCCTCCGGTGTCTATATAAACCAGAGGGTTTAGTCCGTAGGACAACATACAATCATATCATAGGCTAGCTTCTAGGGTCTAGCCTCTACGATCTCGTGGTAGATCAACTCTTGCAATACTCATATCATCAAGAACAATCAAGCAGGACATAGGGCATTACCTCCATCAAGAGGGCCCGAACCTCGGTAAACATCGTGTCCCCTGCCTCCTGTTACCATCCGTCATAGACGCACAGTTCGGGACCCCCTACCCGAGATCCGCTGGTTTGGACATCGACATTGGTGCTTTCATTGAGAGTTCCACTGTGCCGTCACCATAAGGCTCGATGGCTCCTTCGATCATCGGTAACGATGCGGTCCATGGTGAGGTTTTCCTCCCCGGACAAATCTTCATATTCGGCGGCTTCACACTGCGGGCCAATTCGCTTGGCCATCTGGAGCAGATCGAGAGCTACGCCCCTGGCCATCAGGTCATATTTGGAAACTTGAACTACACACCGACATCCACGGAGACTTGATCTTCGACGGATTCAAGCCCATGTCAGACACGCTGCATAGTCGCGACGAGCATGACGTAACTCTGCCGTCGGACAATGTTCGGGAGATCGCATCTGCAACTACTCCGGCCATTAATCCGGAGCAAGTCACGCCATCTGAGAGCGGAGGGATGGACCCCGCCATGGAGGCCGCACTCTCAGTGGTGATAGAGCCAGATACTGACTTCACCCCTTACGAGAGCTGTGTCGCCGAACCACTGGATTCATCTCTGGCCACGGACTCCGAGCCGCTTACATCCGTACCCGTCGAATCTGATTGGGCACCGATCATGGAGTACACCTTCGCGGATATCTTTCAGCACTCGCCCTTCGGCGATGTGCTAAATTCATTAAGGTCTCTCTCCCTGTCAGGCGATCATTGGCCGAACTATGTCCGGCTAGAATGGGATGCGGACGACGAAGAAATTCGCTGCCCACCCACCACCCACTTTATAGGCACTGCCGACGACTTAACCGACATGCTCAACTTCGACTCCGAGGACTTCGATGGTATGGACGACGACGCCAGAGACGAACATGAACCACCGTCCAACAGGAACCACCGCCCACAGGGCGCTGGACCGCCACCTCAGCATATGATATATACATGGTGGACACCCCCAAAGAAGGCAATGGCGATGAGACAGTAGAGGATGACCCCTCCAAGAAGCAACCCAAACACTGACGTCAGTGGCGCCGCTCTAAGTCCCGCCACAGCAAGAGAAGTGGCACCGGCACAGGAGATAATAACACTCCGGATAGTGCCGAAGACAACAACAATCCCCTCCAGCACGATGTAGAGCCGGAGGACGAACAAGCTAGCCCTCCAGAGCGGGCATCAGATGGAGAACCGGCGGAGGACAATCACATGCCTCTCTCCTAAGATGAGGCGAGCCTCGGCGACGAAGAATTTATCGTGCCCGAGGACCCCGTCGAGTAAGAGCGCTTCAAGCGTTGGCTTATGGGCACGACAAATAACCTGAAGAAAAAGCAGCAACAGCTTCAAGCTGATCAAGACTTGCTAGCAGACAGGTGGACCGAAGTCCTTGAGTATGAACTCGAGCGCCCCTCCAAGAGTTACCCAAAATGCAGGTTGCTACCTCACCTCGAGGAGGAAGCATTGAAACCTCAATCACCAGTGTACGATGCGGCTGACCGGCCACCGTGTGGCCGAGCCAGAGAGGCGTTTTAGCCTGAAGTTAAGCCTGCACCCCGCCGCCACTCAATCAAAAATACTAAGGCCTGGGACAACACAAGGGACCTGCGAGACGTATTGGACAGTAAGGCAAAAATCGCAAGGTCAATATACGGGTCACGGACACGCGCGCCAACACGGGACGATGATCGTCGCGTCGGATACACCAAGAGTAAATCTGACCGGGCCGAATACAGCAGACAAGATTCATATGAACTGCGTCGAGATATAGCCCGGCACAGAGGCGCCGCACACCCCCTATGCTTCACTGATGAAGTTATGCATCATGAATTCCTAGAGGGTTTCAAACCCGTAAATAGCGAATCATACGATGGCACAACAGATCCCGCTGTATGGATTGAGGATTTTCTCCTTCACATCCACATGGCTCGCGGTGATGATCTACATGCCATCAAGTACCTCCCACTAAAACTCAAAGGACCAGCCCGACATTGGCTGAACAGCTTGCCAGCAGAGTCCGTCGGCAGTTGGGAGGATATGGAAGACACATTTCTTGACAACTTCCAGGGCACTTATGTGCGGCCACCGGATGCTGATGACTTGAGCCACATAACCCAGCAGCCAGGGGAATCAGCCAGACAATTCTGGACACGGTTCCTGACTAAGAAAAACCAAATTGTAGACTGTCCTGACGCAGAGGCCCTAGCGGCATTCAAGCATAACATCCGCAACGAGTGGCTCACCCGCCACCTCGGCCTGGAGAAGCCGAAATCTATGGCAGCCCTCACAACACTCATGACCCGCTTTTGCGCGGGCGAGGATAGCTGGCTGGCTCGCAACAACAACACATCGAGGAATCCTGACACCTCAGATACCAAAGATGTTAATGGTAGGCTACATCGTAACAGACCAAAGCGCCGCAATAACGGCAATAACATCGAAGATACGGCAGTAAATGCCGGATTCAGAGGCTCTAGATCCGGTCATTGGAAAAAGCCATTTAAAAGAAATACTCCGACTCCGTCCAGCTTGGATCGCATACTGGATTGCTCGTGTCAAATCCATGGCACCCCCGACAAGCCAGCCAATCACACCAACAGAGAATGGGTGTTCAAGCAGGCCGGCAAGTTAAATGCCGAAAAGAAGGACAAGGGGCTGCATAGCGATGACGAGGAGGAGCCCCGGCCGCCGAACACAGGAGGACAAAAGGGGTTTCCCCCACAAGTGAAGACGGTGAACATGATATACGCAACCACATTCCCAAGAGGGAGCGGAAGCGTGCACTAAGGGACGTCTATGCGATGGAGCCCATCACCCCAAAGTTCAACCCATGGTCTGCTTGCCCGATCACCTTCGATCGCAGGGACCACCCCACTAGCATCCGTCATGGCAGATCCGCCGCACTGGTCCTAGACCCCATCATTGATGGATTTTACCTCACTCGAGTCCTTATGGACGGCGGCAGCAGCCTGAACCTGCTCTATCAGGATACAGTGCGAAAAATGGGTATCGATCCCTCGAGGATGAAACCCAGCAAAACCACCTTTAAAGGGGTCATCCCAGGTGTAGAGGCACATTGCACAGGCTCAATCACACTAGAAGTGGTCGTCGGATCACCGGACAACTTCCAAAGCGAAGAGTTAATCTTCGATATCATCCCATTTCGCAGTGGCTATCACGCACTGATCGGACGGACAACATTTGCAAAATTTAATGCAGTGCTGCATTACGCATACCTCAAGCTCAAGACGCCAGGACCCAGGGGGTCATAACAGTAAATGGAAACACAGAACGCTTGCTCTGCACGGAAGAGCACACTGCGGCCCTTGCAGCAGAAGCACAAAGCAGCCTTTTAAGGCAGGCCACTCATTCGGCATCACAGCCCCCGGACACCTTCAAGCGAGTCCGGAACAAGCTGCAAAAGGATCGCCTGGCACGATCAGAGATCGCCTAGCAATTCGGCCCCCCGTCCCAGTCCTAGTCAACTGATGAAATCCGTGCCGCGCGTACATAACTACACACTGAAAATACCATGGACATAGGCGGGGGCACGATCAGGACACGCCCCGCAATGTGGCTTAACCGCCCTAGGGGCTGTATGTTGGGGAACGTAGCAGAAATTCAAAATTTTCCTACGTGTCACCAAGATCTATCTATGGAGAAACCAGCAACGAGGGGAAGGAGAGTGCATCTACATACCCTTGTAGATCGGTAAGCGGAAGCGTTCAAGAGAACGGGGTTGAAGGAGTCGTACTCGTCGTGATCCAAATCACCGGAGATCCTAGTGCCGAACGGACGGCACCTCCGCGTTCAACACACGTACAGCCCGGTGACGTCTCCCATGCCTTGATCCAGCAAGGAGAGAGGGAGAGGTTGAGGAAGACTCCATCCAGCAGCAGCACAACGGCGTGGTGGTGGTGGAGGAGCGTGGTGATCTAGCAGAGCTTCGCCAAGCACCGCGAGAAATGAGGAGAAAGAGAGGTAGGGCTGCGCCAGGGAGATTGAATCGTGTCTCTGGCAGCCCAAAACCTCAAGTATATATAGGGGGAGGGGAGGGTCTGTGCCCCCACCTAGGTTTCCACCCCTAGGGGTGGAGGCCAGCCCTAGATCCCATCTAGGGGGGTGGCCAAGGGGGGAGAGAGGGGGGCGCACCACTAGGTGGGCCTTAGGCCCATCTGAGCCTAGAGTTTGCTCCCTTCCACTCTCCCTTGTGCCTTGGGCCTTGGTGGGGGGCGCACCAGCCCACCTGGGGCTGGTCCCCTCCCACACTTGGCCCATGCAGCCCTCCGGGGCTGGTGGCCCCACTTGGTGGACCTCCGGGACCCTCCCGGTGGTCCCGGTACATTACCGATAAAACCTGAAACTTTTCTGGCGACCAAAATAGGACTTCCCATATATAAATCTTTACCTCCGGACCATTCCGGAACTCCTCGTGACGTCCGGGATCTCATCCAGGACTCCAAACAACATTCGGTAACCACGTATATCTATTCCCTATAACCCTAGCTTCATCGAACCTTAAGTGTGTAGACCCTACGGGTTCGGGAGACATGCAGACATGACCGAGATGACTCTCCGGTCAATAACCAACAGCGGGATCTGGATACCCATGCTGGCTCCCACATGCTCCATGATGATCTCATCGGATGAACCACGATGTCAAGGACTTAATCAATCCCGTATACTATTCCCTTTGTCTATCGGTACAATACTTGCTCGAGATTCGATCGTCGGTATGCCGATACCTTGTTCAATCTCGTTACAGGCAAGTCTCTTTACTCGTTCCATAACACATCATCCCGTGATCAACTCCTTGATCACATTGTGCACATTATGATGATGTCCTACCGAGTGGGCCCAGAGATACCTCTCCGTTTACACGGAGTGACAAATCCCAGTCTCGATTCGTGCCAACCCAACAGACACTTTCGGAGATACCTGTAGTGTACCTTTATAGCCACCCAATTACGTTGTGACGTTTGGCACACCCAAAGCACTCCTACGGTATCCGGGAATTGCACAATCTCATGGTCTAATGAAATGATACTTGACATTAGAAAAGCTTTAGCATACGAACTACATGATCTTGTGCTAGGCTTAGGATTGGGTCTTGTCCATCACATCATTCTCCTAATGATGTGATCCCATTATCAACGACATCCAATGTCCATGGTCAGGAAACCATAACCATCTATTGATCAACGAGCTAGTCAACTAGAGGCTTACTAGGGACATGGTGTTGTCTATGTATCCACACATGTATCTGAGTTTCCTATCAATACAATTCTAGCATGGATAATAAACGATTATCATGAACAAGGAAATATAATAATAACCAATTTATTATTGCCTCTAGGGCACATTTCCAATAGTCTCCCACTTGCACTAGAGTCAATAATCCAGTTCACATTGATATGTGATTAACACTCAAGGTCACATCCCCATGTGACTAACACCCAAAGAATTCTGGGTTTGATCATGTTATGCTTGTGAGAGAGATTTCAGTCAACGGGTCTGCAACATTCAGATCCGTATGTACTTCGCAAATTTCTATGTCATCTTGTAGATGCAACTACTACGCTACATTTGGAGCCATTTCAAATAACTGTTCTACTTGGAGCTATTCTAAATTGTTGCTCCATTATACGTATCCGGTATCTCTACTGAGAGCTATCCGGATAGGTGTTAAGCTTGCATCGACGTAACTCTTCACGTTGAACTCTTTATCACCTCCATAACCGAGAAACATATCCTTATTCCTCTAAGGATAATTTAGACCGCTATCTGGTGATCTACTCCTAGATTACCTTTGTACCCTCTTGCCAGATATGTGGCAAGGCACACATCAGGTGCGGTACTCAGCATGGCACACCGCATAGAGCCTATGACAAAAGCATAGGGGACGACCTTCATCCTTCCTCTTTCTTCTGCCGTGGTCGTGCTTTAAGTCTTAACTTCATACCTTACAACTCAGGCAAGAACTCCTTCTTTGACTGATCCATCTTGAACACCTTCAAGATCATGTCAAGGTATGTGCTCATTTGAAAGTACCATTAAGCGTTTTGATCTATCCTTATAGATCTTGATGCTCAATGTTCAAGTAGCTTAATCCAGGCTTTCCATTGAAAAACACTTTCCAAATAACCCTATATGCTTTCCAAAAATTCTACGTCATTTTTGATCAACAATATGTCAACAAGATATATTCATCAGAAATTCTATAGTGCTCCCACTCACTTCTTTGGAAATACAAGTTTCTCATAAACTTTGTATACACCCAAAATCTTTGATCATCTAATCAAAGCATACATTCCAACTCCGAGATGCTTACTCCAGTCCTTAGAAGGATTGCTGGAGCTTTGCATACTTATTAGCATCTTTCAGAATTGACAAAACCTTCCGGTTGTATCACATACAACCTTTCCTCAAGAAAATCGTCGAGGAAACAATGTTTTTGACATCCTACCTGCAAGATTTCATAAATAATGCAGTAATCGCTAATATAATTCCAACAGACTCTTAGCATCGCTACAAGTGAGAAAGTCTCATCGTAGTCAACTCCTTGAACTTGTCGGAAAACATCTTAACGACAAGTCGAGCTTTCTTAATGGTGATACTTACCATCATTGTCCGTCTTCCTTTTAAAATCCATATGTACCTAACAACCTTACGACCATCAAGTAGTTCTTCCAAAGTCTACACTTTGTTTTCATATATGGATCCTCTCTCGGATTATATGGCCTCGAGCCATTTTGGAATCCAGGCTCACCATCGCTTCTCCATAGCTCGTAGGTTCATTGTTGTCTAGCAACATGGCTTCCAAGACAGGATTACGTACCACTCTGAAGTAGTACGCATCCTTGTCATCCCACGAGGTTTGGTAGTGACTTGATCTGAAGTTTCATGATCACTATCATAAGCTTCCACTTCAATTGGTGTAGGTGCCACAGGAACAACTCCCTGTGCCCTACCAGACACTAGTTGAAGAGATGGTTCAATAACCTCATCAAGTCTCCACCATCCTCCCACTCAATTCTTTCGAGAGAAACTTTTCCTTGAGAATGGACCCGATTCTAGAAACAATCCCTTATTGCTTTCAGATCTGAGACAGGAGGTATACCCAACTGTTTTGGGTGTCCTATGAAGATGCATTTATCTGCTTTGGGTTCGAGCTTATCAGCCTGAAACTTTTTCACATAAGCGTCGCAGCGCCAAACTTTTAAGAAATGACAGCTTAGGTTTCTCTAAACCATAGTTCATATGGTGTCATCTCATCGGAATTACGTGGTGCCCTATTTAAAGTGAATGTGGTTGTCTCTAATGCCTAACCCATAAACTATCGTGGTAATTCGATAAGAGACATCATGGTATGCATCATATCCAATAGGGTGCAGTTATGATGTTCGGACACACCATTACACTATGGCGTTCCAGGATGTATTAGTTGTGAAACAATTTCCACAATGTCTTAATTCTGTGGCAAACTCATAATTCAGATATTCATCTCTACGATCATATCATAGACATTTTATCCTCTTGTCACGATGATGTTCAACTTCACTCTGAAATTACTTGAACCTTTCAATAATTCAGACTCGTGATTCATCAAGTAAATATACTCAACATCTACTCAAATCATCTATGAAGTAAGAACATAACGATATCCACTACACGCCTCAGCACTCATTGGACTGCACACATCAAAATGTATTACTTCCAACAAGTTGCTTTCTAGTTCCATTTTACTGAAAAACGAGGCTTTCAGTCATCTTGCCCATGTGGTATGATTTGCATGTCTCAAGTGATTCAAAATCAAGTGAGTCCAAATGGTCCATTCGCATGGAGTTTCTTCATGCATATACACCAATAGACATGGTTCGCATGTCTCAAACTTTTCAAAACGAGTGAGCCCAAAGATCCATCAACATGGAGCTTCTTCATGCGTTTTATACCGATATGACTTTACGTGGAAGTGCCACAAGTAGGTGGTACTATCATTACTATCTTATATCTTTTGGCATGAACATGTGTATCACTACGATCGAGATTCAATAAACCATTCATTTTAGGTGCAACACCATTGAAGGTATTATTCAAATAAACAAAGTAACCATTATTCTCCTTAAATGAATAACCTTATTGCGATAGACATAATCCAATCATGTCTATGCTCAACGCAAACACCAATCTCGATGGTAGAGGGAGCGTGCGATGCTTGATCACATCAAGCTTGGAAAAACTTCCAACACATATTGCCAGCTCACCTTTTAGCTAGTCTCCGTTTATTCCGTAGCCTTTTGTTTCGAGTTACTAACACTTAGCAACTGAACCGGTATCTAATACCCTGGTGCTACTAGGAGTACTAGTAAAGTACACATTATAATGCATATGCAATATACTTCTGTCGACCTTGCCAGCCTTCTCATCTACCAAGTATCTAGGGTGGTTCTGCTTCAGTGACTGTTCCCCTTATTACAGAAGCACTTAGTCTCGGGCTTGGGTTCAACTTTGAGTTTCTTCACTAGAACAGCAACTGATTTGTTGTTCCATGAAGTATCCCTTTCTTGCCCTTGCCCTTCTTGAAACTAGTGGTTTTACTAACCATCAACAATTGATGCTCCCTTTTGATTTCTACTTTCGCGTGTCGCGAATAGCTCAAGGATCATATCTATCCCTGATATGTTATAGTTCATCACGAAGCTCTGGTAGCTTGGTGGCAGTGACTTTGGAGAACCATCACTATTTCATCTAGAAGATCAACTCCCACTCGATTCAAGCGATTGTTGTACTCAGACAATCTGAGCACAAGCTCAAGATTGAGCTTTTCTCCCTTATTATTCAGGCTAAGAAAATCGTCGGAGGTGTTATACCTCTTGACGTGGGCACGAGCCCGAAATCCCAATTTCAGTCCTTGGAACATCTCATATGTTCTGCGATGTTTCAAAAACGTCTTTGATGCCTCAATTCTAAACCATTTAGCATTACGCACTGAACTATCATGTAGTCATCAAAACGTGTATGTCAGATGTTCGCAACATCCACAGACGACGTTCGAGGTTCAGCACACTGAGCGGTGCATTAAGGCATAAACCTTCTACTGTTTGCATAATTGCTACTATCAACTTTCAACTAATTTTTCTCTAGGAACATATCTAAACAGTAGAACTGAAGCGCGAGCTACGACATAATTTGCGAAGACCTTTTGACTATGTTCAGGATAATTGAGTTCATCTTATGAACTCCCACTCAGATAGACATCCCTCTACTCATCTAAGTGATACATGATCCGAATCAACTAGGCCGTGTCCGATCATCACGTGAGACGGACTAGTCATCATCGGTGAACATCTTCATGTTGATCGTATCTACCATACGACTCATGCTCGACCTTTCGGTCTCTTGTGTTCCGAGGCCATGTCTGTACATGCTAGGCTCGTCAAGTTAACCTAAGTGTTTCGCATGTGTTCCGAGGCCATGTCTGTACATGCTAGGCTCGTCAACACCCGTTGTATTCGAACGTATGAATCTATCACACCCGATCATCACGTGGTGCTTCGAAATGACGAACTTTCGCAATGGTGCACAGTTAGGGGGAACACTTTCTTGAAATTTTAATGAGGGATCATCTTATTTAAGCTACTGTTATTCTAAGCAAATAAGATGTATAAACATGATAAACATCACATGCAATCAAATAGTGACATGATATGGCCAATATCATATTTCTCCTTTTGATCTCCATCTTCGGGGCTCCATGATCATCATCGTCACCGGCATGACACCATGATCTCCATCATTGTGTCTCCATGAAGTTGTCTCGCCAACTTATTACTTCTACTACTATGGCTACTGGTTAGCAATAAAGTAAAGTAATTACATGGCGTTGTTCAATGACACGCAGGTCATACAATAAATAAAGACAACTCCTATGGCTCCTGCCGGTTGTCATACTCATCGACATGCAAGTCGTGATTCCTATTACAAGAACATGATCAATCTCATACATCACATATCATTCATCACATTCTTCTTGGCCATATCACATCACATAGCATACCCTGCAAAAACAAGTTAGACGTCCTCTAATTGTTGTTTGCATGTTTTACGTGGCTGCTATGGGTTTCTAGCAAGAACGTTTCTTACCTACGCAAAAACCACAACGTGATATGCCAATTGCTATTTACCCTTCATAAGGACCCTTTTCATCAAATCCGATCCGACTAAAGTGGGAGAGACAGACACCCGCTAGCCACCTTATGCAACTAGTGCATGTCAGTCGGTGGAACCAGTCTCACGTAAGAGTACGTGTAAGGTCGGTCCAGGCCGCTTCATCCCACAATGCCGCCGAATCAAGATTGGACTAGTAACGGTAAGCATATTGAACAAAATCAACGCCCACAACTACTTTGTATTCTACTCGTGCATAGTAACTACGCATAGACCTAGCTCATGATGCCACTATTGGGGAACGTAGCAGAAATTCAAAATTTTCCTACATGTCACCAAGATCTATCTATGGAGAAACCAGCAACAAGGGGAAGGAGAGTGCATCTACATACCCTTGTAGATCGCTAAGCGGAAGCGTTCAAGAGAACGGGGTTGAAGGAGTCGTACTCGTCGTGATCCAAATCACCAGAGATCCTAGTGCCGAACGGACGGCACCTCCGCGTTCAACACACGTACAGCCCGGTGACGTCTCCCATGCCTTGATCCTGCAAGGAGAGAGGGAGAGGTTGAGGAAGACTCCATCCAGCAGCAGCACAACGGCGTGGTGGTGGTGGAGGAGCATGGTGATCCAGCAGAGCTTCGCCAAGCACCGCGAGATATGAGGAGAAAGAGAGGTAGGGCTGCGCCAGGGAGATTGAATCGTGTCTCTGGCAGCCCAAAACCTCAAGTATATATAGGGGGAGGGGAGGGGCTGCGCACCCACCTAGGTTTCCACCCCTAGGGGTGGCGGCCAGCCCTAGATCCCATCTAGGGGGGGGGGCAATGGGGGAGAGAGGGGGGCGCACCACTAGGTGGGCCTTAGGCCCATCTGAGCCTAGGGTTTGCCCCCTTCCACTCTCCCTTGCGCCTTGGGCTTTGGTGGGGGGGCGCACCAGCCCACCTAGGGCTGGTCCCCTCCCATACTTGGCCCATGCAGCCCTCCGGGGCTGGTGGCCCCACTTGGTGGACCTCCGGGACCCTCCCGGTGGTTCCGGTACATTACCGATAAAACCTGAAACATTTCCGGCGACCAAAACAGGACTTCCCATATACAAATCTTTACCTCCGGACCATTCTGGAACTCCTCGTGACGTCCGGGATCTCATCCGGGACTCCGAACAACATTCGGTAACCACGCATATCTATTCCCTATAACCCTAGCGTCATCGAACCTTAAGTGTGTAGACCCTACGGGTTCGGGAGACATGCAGACATGACCGAGATGACTCTCCGGTCAATAACCAATAGCGGGATCTGGATACCCATGCTGGCTCCCACATGCTCCACGATGATCTCATCGGATGAACCACGATGTCAAGGACTTAATCAATCCCGTATACAATTCCCTTTGTCTATCGGTACGATACTTGCCCGAGATTCGATCATCGGTATCCCGATACCTTGTTCAATCTCGTTACCGGCAAGTCTCTTTACTCGTTCCATAACACATCATCCCGTGATCAACTCCTTGATCACATTGTGCACATTATGATGATGTCCTACCGAGTGGGCCCAGAGATACCTCTCCGTTTACACGGAGTGACAAATCCCAGTCTCGATTCGTGCCAACCCAACAGACACTTTCGGAGATACCTGTAGTGTACCTTTATAGCCACCCAGTTACGTTGTGACGTTTGGCACACCAAAGAACTCCTACGGTATCCAGGAGTTGCACAATTTCATCATCTAAGGAAATGATACTTGACATTAGAAAAGCTTTAGCATACGAACTACATGATCTTGTGCTAGGCTTAGGATTGGGTCTTGTCCATCACATCATTCTCCTAATGATGTGAGCCCGTTATCAACGACATCCAATGTCCATGGTCAGGAAACCATAACCATCTATAGATCAACGAGCTAGTCAACTAGAGGCTTACTAGGGACATGGTGTTGTCTATGTATCCACACATGTATCTGAGTTTCCTATCAATACAATTCTAGCATGGATAATAAACGATTATCATGAACAAGGAAATATAATAATAACCAATTTATTATTGCCTCTAGGGCATATTTCCAACATTGTATACCTTTATCATTCCTTTTCTCTTTTAGGGACTAACCCTCTGGAAGCCCTTTCCGGCAGTACCATTGCCGGACACATTCCGAAAGCGACAACCAAGGCGGCAAGAAGCTCAGATGAACACGGGAACCCCCAGGTGGTCTCTAATAATAATTGATATACCCGCTTTTTACTATCTATGCGCAGTTGGCCCTGGGATAGGACATTTCGAATTGTCCTACTTTCTGCTTATTGCACTACTTGTACCAGTACGCTTCGACGTATTATTTAAATAACAATGCATATCGATAGTCTATCATTGCATTATTTAAGTTTTTCTTCTTCTTTTCTCTCTTATATGTCCATTTACGACAATCCGCACCTGTACGTTCGGGTACGGTAACTACGCCAGGGGCTCTCGTTTACCCCATAATACGGCGCAAGAAGTCCGAACACTTCCGACAGTGCGGCACCCCGAACTTATAGCATTATATGCATCAGCTCCAAATCATGTCTTTGGTCAAATGTTGGGTTTTCCCGGCTCCCATGCTTTGGTACCTTACGTTCCGTTATATCGGCTAAGGTAGCTGTCGGTGTCAAAACCAGCGGATCTCGGGTAGGGGGTCCCGAACTGCGCGTCTAGGCGGATGGTAACAGGAGACAAGGGACACGATGTTTTTACCCAGGTTCGGGCCCTCTCGATGGAGGTAAAACCCTACTCCTGCTTGATTAATATTGATGATATGGGTAGTACAAGAGTAGATCTACCACGAGATCAAGGAGGCTAAACCCTAGAAGCTAGCCTATGGTATGATTGTTGTATGATGAAGTTGTCCTACGGACTAAAACCCTCCGGTTTATATAGACACCGGATAGGGTTAGGGTTACACAGAGTCGGTTACAATGGTAGGAGATCTTGAATATCCGCATCGCCAAGCTTGCCTTCCACGCCAAGGAAAGTCCCATCCAGACACGGGACGAAGTCTTCAATCTTGTATCTTCATAGTCCTGGAGTCCGGCTGAAGGTATAGTCCGGCTATCCGAACACCCCCTAATCCAGGACTCCCTCAGTAGCCCCCGAACCAGGCTTCAATGACGACGAGTCCGGCGCGCAGATTGTCTTCGGCATTGCAAGGCGGGTTCTTCTCCAAATTCTGTGTTCCTGTTGGAATAATGTCCGATTTTTGTAATGTAGCGCTCCTTGGCTTCCACGCCCAATAATGGCCGTCTTCCACGTGTCAAACGAATGCGAAAAGCCGGGGCGTTTTTACATCCACACCCCTAGCCGCATAAACGAGCCACCTATTTAATGAGATGGGGATTCAGATCCAAACCACACCTTCTCCTCTCCGCGAGTAATCATCAGAGCGCCTCCAGCAAAGGTCCATTCCAACATGGCCAGCCGTCGCAGCTCCTCCCTCGCCCTTCCAGTCCTAAACCTGGAGACTGGGAGAGTTGCTCCATCCCGCACAGCAAGTTAGTGTCGCTTCAGGCCAAGGGATTTCTCCCTCAGGCCTATATGGTCCCGGTCCGAGCCGGACTCGCCACCTATAATGGCGGAAAAAAGCGGAGAGCACCCCCAATCCCTCTAAGGGAGAGCGGGTGTGCTTCGTCCCTTATCTAGTAAGGGGACTGGGATTTCCAATTCATCCATTTCTCCGTGGGCTTCTGGAGTTCTACGGCCTCCAGCTGCACAATCTCACGCCCGCCTCTATATTGCATATCGCGGGCTTCGTCGCCCTTTGCGAGCTATTTTTGGGTGTTGAGGCTCATTTCGCGCTGTGGAAGAGGATATTCTGCCTGGTGCCCCGTTCTCAAGAGGGGTCTATATATCAAGTGGGCGGAGCCGAAGTGTGGCGCATCGCCGGGACCGGATACCTATCCGGACCCCAAAGAAGGCGTCTGAGGACTGGCCTTCGGAATGGTTTTATATAGATGATGTCCCGCTACCGGACCCTATCCGGGTCGGTCTCCCTGAGTTCAGCAATGCTCCATTAAAGAAACGCTTGAGCTGGCGTCCGCGGAGCTCTCAGAGAGAAAGCGACAGAGACGTCCTTTACCTGATGGGCCGGATAAGACTATTGGCTCATTCCGGACTAACCATGATTGGAGTCATGGCCGCATGCATCATGCGGGGGGTGCAGCAGCTTCAATATAGAGGCCACCCTATGTGGGATTTTAACGGGGAGGATGATGCCACCCGTTACGGTCGTAAGGGGCCAGCCTCAGCTGCCGCTCTAGTAAAGATCTTATCCTCTTTGTACAAGGGAGAAGAGGAGGAATTCCTCCGCGTCAACCCGCAGGGCGGATTTACTATGTACAACCCTCCAAGTTGGGTAAGTGGACAATTGTGCTTGCCCGTTCGTTTTATATTCCCATGATTAAATATATAGTCTAACAACTTCAATGCAGGAACTGCGTCAGGAGGTAAAGGATATAAACAGCCGTCCTCCACAGCCCGAGGATCCAGAACGGTCCCTCGATCCGGACTCCGAAGAGGATCCGGACATATCGGTGGAGCTTATTGACGGGGTGTTCCATCAGCTAAGCAAGAACAATACCTTGGTGGCCATTACGGCTGATTACCCAGGGTTAATCTCGGCCTCCCAGGTGACAGAGACCGGAGCCTCATCCCCTTGAGAAGGATTCCATTCTCACGTATTTCAGTTTTTCTGACGACAACCGCGTTTTGCAGGGGAGATTTCTGAGGTGGGAGGCCGAACCTGCAGCGGCTAGCCAATGAGGGGCCGCAGGGCCCCGTGGGGTAAAAAGGAATGTGGTCTGGACTGAGATGCCGGTGCAAAGGTATAGTGCACCCTCTATTTCCCTGGTGTTATTTCTTCAGGGCATATTAACGTTCGTGCTATCTTCAGGACGAAGAAACCTCGCCGGACTATATCCGGAGAGGTTGCCAATCGCGCCTCCACCAGCCAGGCTCCAACGTCTGGCCCGGAAGCGGAGGCGAGCACAAGGCGCGCACCGGACGCTCCTCCGACAGAGGATGCGGACAGGCTTTCTGCCACGAATTCTGAGGTGGAGAGTGCCATGAACCACAGGCATCGCCGGACAGTTCTTCGCGATGCTTGTTTCTCCCAAGAGGCGTTAGATGCCTTCAATTCGGGAGATGCGTACCTCCGTGCCGCTCAAAATGGTTTAGCCAGAGCCACGGAGCAGTATGTAAAAGACATACGGGTAAGAAATTTTTGGTCAAATATATATATATATATATATATATATATATATATATATATATATATACACCAGTAGCCCCCAAGACTTGAAACAGTTAGAGTAACTGATTTAAGGATCATTTGTTATGCAGGTTCTTACAGAGAAGAATACCGTACTATCCCAGGAGCTGGAAGAGTGCAAAGCCCAACTGGAGGCTGCACTAGCCGCGGCAGGGGAGCCCAAAGAGACCCCCTCTGGTAAGATACACTTCGAAAGATTAGTATTTTGCGGTGTGGGTGCAAATCTGACAAATCATATTGTAGATGGCGCCGGACTCGATCCGGAGAGACAACAACTCTTACGCCGGCTAAAGCCCGGTGAGAGTATGCTGACAAAGGTGAGGCAAGAGAAGAATGATCTTCAGGATGGCAACACCAAGCTGGACGTTGAACTTAGAGATGTTCGTGGCCAGCTGTCGGACTCCACTAAGGAGAATCAGCGGCTTCGACGCGGCATATTTAGTAAGTGCTTAAGCAAAAAGAATGAAAAAAGAGTTCGATGAGGAAGTCGACTAACAGAGTAATGTCTGTAGGTATGCTAACAGGTCGTCCTGCAGAGGAGATGCCCGGTTCTATGGGTGACCTTCTTCCCGAGCTATTGAAACTCCACGAGCGAGTTCGGCGGGCAATGCGAGGCGTTGCCCAAGCCTTATGGCCTTCCCACTCCATGCCCGAGGGCCTTGGAGAGCTTGCGGAGAAGCTTAAGGGAGCTCGGCGGCGCTTCCGGTTGTGGAAGATATCGGCCTGCCGACAAGGCGCTAGGGAGGCCTGGGCCATGGTGAAGACCCGGTTTACGAAGTCTGACCCAAACCACATGGCCGAAGTCGGACCTATGGGGCCTGATGGGAAGGAGATCCCTGTAATCTTAGTATACGGCCAAGTAGAATTGGCCGCAAAGTATTCCCAGCAGGACTGTAAATTAGACAGCCTGTTAGATGGTATAGAAGAGGAATACAATCAGTCAGAGTGACTATGTAATTTTTAATTGACATGTGTAATGCCTTCTAGCCGGATTGTAGATCGTTTGTCAGTGCCGATCTTTTCGCTTCTACCTCGGGACCTGACGGTCCGGAGTGTGTCCGAATGCCCTACCGGTTATGTTCGAACCAGGGTATGCATGGAGACCAGGCGTAGGGGTCATTAGTGCTTTATCAGACAAGTGCCCAACTAGTTATGTTATATTACATGGTTAGTAAGAAACATCTTCCAGAGAGAATAGTTCCGTTAGGGGTTCCTTTCTCTGGGAGGCATGCCCTAAAGTGCATGTCCGGACTGCAAATGCAGGAAAATCATCTGGGGGCATGTATATAAATAAGTAAAAAAGGTCGTCTTTTAGTTCACCGACCGAATATTCTCTTAAGAACGCTAGCTTTCGGCTTCACCCAGTCTGAGGTACACATCCGGCTGATCCGGTAGTAACAATCGCAGAGGTGCTCCCTTTACCGCCTAGCCGAACAATCGGGAACGTAGGGGTAAGCACAGGAGCCAGGCAACCCAGCTTGGCCAAAACTTAAGTCATATCGATGCATATAATGGTGAAGAAAAGGTACATGCGGAAGTTTGACGCATGTGTTGGGCGTGAAGCCCATATAAATAAGCTTCTGTTAAAGAAGCCCCCAGGTTTAATGAGCGCGGGTAGCGCGTCACTTGATGAGCCTTTAAGGGCTATAAGAGAAAAGAGGGGAAGGAGAGAAATGTAAGACGGAAAATGTAAAAAATGGACAGAGGAAGGAGACAAACACAGAGTCCGGCGCTAGGCATAGAATCTTCGGAGACGGGCGGCGTTCCATGGGTTCGGCTCGAGTCGGTTATCCGACGCATCTCGCAGGCGGTACGCTCCACCAGTCAGGACTTGGTCGATTATGAAGGGACCTTCCCACTTGGGCTTGAGTTTGTCCTTTTTCTTATCCGGCAGGCGTAGAACTAGTTCGCCAACATTGTAATTTTTGGCCCGTACTTCTCTGCTTTGATATCTTCGAGCCTGCTGTTGATAAAATGCGGAACGGGCTTTTGCCACGTCACGCTCCTCCTCCAAGGCGTCCAAGTTGTCCTGCCGATCGAGCTCAGCTTCTCTTTCTTCGTACATGCGCACTCGAGGTGAGTCATGAATTATGTCGCAAGGCAGAACTGCCTCTGCGCCGTACACCATAAAGAATGGTGTGTATCCGGTGGTGCGATTCGGCGTGGTCCGCAGCCCCCAGAGTACGGAGTCGAGCTCCTCTACCCAGTGCGTGTTAGATTCCTTCAGGGACCGCACCAGTCTGGGTTTAATGCCGCTCATGATAAGACCATTTGCACGTTCGACCTGGCCGTTAGTTTGTGGGTGATAGACGGAAGCATAGTCGAGCTTGATGCCCATGTTTTTGCACCAGAGTTTTACCTCGTCGGAGTGAAGTTTGTGCCGTTATCAGTGATGATGCTGTGGGGGACGCCGTAACGGTGTACAACCCCGGATATGAAGTCTATCACAGGTCCGGATTCGGCCGTCTTAACAGGCTTGGCTTCTATCCATTTGGTGAACTTATCCACCATGACCAGTAAGTATTTTTTCTTGTGGGTTCCGCCTTTAAGGGGTCCAACCATGTCAAGCCCCCAGACCGCGAAGGCCAAGTGATGGGGATAGTTTGGAGGGCGGTGGGTGGCATATGGCTTTGGTTTGCAAAAAGCTGGCAACCGACGCATCGTTGGACCAAGTCCTGAGCGTCTGCTCGGGCCGTCGGCCAGTAAAAGCCCGTACGGAAAGCCTTGCTTACAAGGGACCGAGCTACAGCGTGGTGGCCACCGAGTCCGGCATGAATTTCAGCCAGCAAGGTTCCGCCCTTCCTCTTCGGAGATGCACCTTTGAAGGACTCCGGTAGTGCTTTTCTTATAAAGCTCTCCCTCGTGGACTTTATAGGCTTTAGATCGCCGCACTATGCAGCGTGCCTCGTTTTGGTCCTCTGGGAGTTCCTGCCTAGTAAGGTAGGCTAGGAATGGTTCTGTCCACGGGGCGATGACCGCCATTATTACGTGGGCTGAAGGTGTAATTTCAGTGGCAGAGCCTCCAATTATGTCAGATTGTTCGGCGTCGAGTGGTGCGGTTAGGTCCGGGCTGTTATCTGCGGGTTCCCCCTCCCATGCTACGGATGGCTTGAACAGTCTTTCTAAAAAGATGTTGGGGGGGACTGCATCGCGTTTTGCTCCAATGCGTGCCAGGACATCCGCTGCCTGATTGTTTTCTCGGGCTATATGATGAAACTCCAGCCCTTCGAACCGAGCTGACATTTTTAGGACGGCGTTGCGGTAAGCTGCCATTTTTGGATCCTTGGCGTCGAAGTCTCCGTTTATTTGGGATATCGCGAGGTTCGAATCCCCGCGTACCTCTAGGCGTTGAATGCCCATGGATACTGCCATCCGGAGACCATGTAGGAGGGCCTCATAACCGGCTGCATTGTTGGAGTCCGTGTACATGATCTGGAGCACATATTGAACTGTGTCTCCTGTGGGGGACGTCAAGACGACGCCAGCCCCTAGTCCGGCCAACATTTTGGAGCCGTCGAAATGCATGATCCAGTTTGAATATGTGCCGTACTCTTTAGGGAGCTCGGCCTCCGTCCATTCTGCGACGAAGTCGGCCAAAACTTGCGATTTAATAGCTCGCCGTGGCTTATAGGTTATATCGAACGGGAGGAGCTCGATGGCCCATTTTGCGATCCGGCCCGTTGCATCGCGGTTGTTGATAATATCGTTGAGTGGTACTTCCGAGGCTACTGTTATGGAACACTCTTGAAAGTAGTGTCGTAGCTTCCGGGATGCCATGAATACCGCGTATGCAATCTTTTGATAATGCGGGTACCGTGATTTGCATGGAGTGAGGACAGTGGACACGTAGTAGACCGGCCTTTGAAGGGGGAATTTGTGTCCGTCCGTTTCCCGCTCGACGACGAGCACTGCGCTGACAACTTGATGGGTTGCTGCAATGTACAATAGCATTGGTTCGCCGGTGTTTGGCGCGGCTAGGACTGGGTTTGTTGCCAGAGTCCGACCGTGGCAGCATCCGTCCCCTCGAAGTGTTCGGTGCGCCGAAGGAGGCAATAAAGGGGCAGTGCCTTTTCTCCCAAGCGGGAGATAAAGCGGCTTAGAGCCGCCACGCATCCGGTTAATTTTTGTATTTGTTTGAGGTCCTTTGGGATATCCAGTTGCGACAAGGCTTGGATCTTGGCTGGATTTGCTTCAATTCCTCTACCGGATACAATGAAGCCCAAGAGCTTTCCGGCTGGAACGCCGAAAACGCATTTTTCCAGGTTGAGCTTGATGTCGTATTTTCGGAGGTTATCGAATGTTAGCCTCAAGACGTCTACTAGAGATTCGACATGTCTTGTTTTGTCGACCACATCATCCACGTACGCCTCCACTGTCTTGCCGATCTGGTTTGCCAGACATGTCTGAATCATGCGCTGATATGTTGCGCCGGCGTTTTTCAGCCCGAAGGGCATTGTGTTGAAGCAGAATGGGCCGTATGGTGTGATGAATGCCGTTGCGGCTTGGTCTGATTCTGCCATCTTGATTTGATGGTAACCGGAGTATGCGTCGAGGAAACACAACGAATCGTGTCCTGTGGTGGAATCGATAATTTGATCGATACGGGGGAGGGGGAAGGGATCCTTTGGGCAAGCCTTGTTAAGGTCTTTAAAATCAACACACAGGCGCCAGGATTTGTCCTTCTTTGGTACCATCACCAGGTTTGCTAGCCAGTCCAGATGTTTTATGTCTCTAATGAATCCGGCCTCCAATAGCTTGGCTAGCTCCTCTCCCATAGCCTGTCTCTTGGGTTCGGAAAAACGCCGAAGGGCTTGTTTGACAGGTTTGAATCCTTTTAGGATATTTAAGCTGTGTTCGGCCAGCCTGCGTGGGATTCCTGGCATGTCTGAAGGGTGCCAGGCGAAGATGTCCCAATTTTCACGTAGAAATTCTCGCAGTGCGGCGTCCATATCAGGGTTTAATCGTGCCCCGATGGAAGCTGTTTTATTGGGGTCTGTTGGATGGACCTGGAATTTGACTATTTCGTCTGCTGGCTTAAAGGATGTGGACTTGGATCTCTTGTCGAGTATCACATCATCCCTGTTAACTGTGGAGCGCAGCGCAGTCAGTTCCTCAGCCGCTAAGGCTTCGGATAGTGCCTCCAGGGCTAATGCAGCTGTCTTGTTTTCGGCGCGGAGTGCTATGTCCGGATCACTAGCGAGAGTGATAATTCCGTTCGGCCCGGGCATCTTGAGCTTCATGTACCCGTAATGGGGTATTGCTTGGAAGATTGTAAATGCTTCCCGCCCTAGTAGGGCGTGATATCCGCTACTGAACGGGGCCACCTGAAATGTGACCTCTTCGGACCTGTAATTATCCGGCGTGCCGAACACCACATCTAGTGTGATTTTTCCTGTGCAGCGCGCTTCCCGACTGGGGATTATTCCTCTAAAGGTTGTGCTGCTTCGCTCAACGCGGTTCCAGTCTAATCCCATTTTTTGAAGGGTTTCCTCATAAATGAGGTTCAATCCGCTGCCTCCATCCATGAGTACCTTGGTGAGGCGAAAGCCGTCCACTATTGGACTGAGGACCAATGCGGCTGGTGCTCGGGCTGTTCGGAATTTAGGTTCATCACTTGCGTTGAAGGTAATAGCTGTGTCGCTCCATGGGTTTATTGTTGCTACTTGATAGACTTCGGCAAGGCTGCGGAGTGTTCTTTTTCGCATATTGTTTGATGCGAAAGTCTCGAAGACTGTGAGAACGGTACTGGTGTCCCCGGGGTGGCTTTCTGCGGCCTCCGAAATTAAGAGGTCCTCGCCAATTTTGGCCACCTGCCGGAGTATCCAACATGCTCTAAGGCTGTGAGTTGGTGTGGCGTCCTCTGTACTATGAATTTTACAGGGTCCATCAAGCCATCTTTCCAGTACGGTTCCATGCTCTGTAGAGGGTTTTGGTTTTTTGGTGTTTAACCCGGGTGTCTTACGATGATGCACCCTCTTAGTTCGGACGGGATTGCTATTCAGGGCCGGATTATCCCAAAATTTTATTTCGGTTTTCCAGGCGCTTTCCATCGCACAGTACTTTTGTACTATGGACGCCAAGTCAGCGAAGCGTGTAATATCACGACGACTTATGGCGTTAAGGATTCCCTCGTCCGTGCAATTACTGCAGAAGATTGAGATTGCGTCTCCCTCGCGGCAATCCTTTATCCTGTTCATAACCAGGAGGAATCTGGCCCAGTAATGATGTACTGTTTCCTCGGGCTTTTGCCTGATTTGGGAAAGATCGCTTATGTTCGGGTGGGCGGGTGGCGTTGAATCTGAAACCTCACCCAATCTAAGATTCAGAGGCCGAAGAGCTTCCGAACTCTGAAGTTCGGATTCTTGGATGTTGTCCAATGAGTCTAGCCCGTTGCCTGATTTTAAGCTCAGGTCTCGAGTTACATCCTCCCCTCCGCGGGTATCCGGCTTGGAGGGGTCAGGAATTCAGATGTAACTAGTCCTTAGAATAGATGAAGCATCGCCGCACTGCACCTCTACCACGGCGACATGGTGGGTGCCCTGGGGAGAGTTAATTTCTCTTAGATCGGGTTTAAGCCCAACCTGGTCGTAATCCGTAGTGACCCCCAGGGCAGCGATGCGATCCAAGAGCTCGTTTACGGAAGAGAGCTCCATTGGATCTAACTGCTCGGCGAGTTCCGAGCTGACGTGAAGATTGCTTTTGATGACCCGAGAGGTCATCATCGGCGCAACAACCGAACAGGCGGTCATAAGAAAACCACCGAGCCGGAGAGTTTGGCCGACAGCCAAAGCTCCCTTAGCAACGGTGCCGACTTTAAAGACGGGAAGAGGCATCCTTCCTGATTGCAACGACACAGAGGAACTCTCAATGAAAGCACCAATGTCGGTGTCAAAACCGGCGGATCTCGGGTAGGGGGTCCCGAACTGTGCGTCTAGGACGGATGGTAACAGGAGACAAGGGACACGAAGTTTTACCCAGGTTCGGGCCCTCTCGATGGAGGTAAAACCCTACTCCTGCTTGATTAATATTGATGATATGGGTAGTACAAGAGTAGATCTACCACGAGATCAAGGAGGCTAAACCCTAGAAGCTAGCCTATGGTATGATTGTTGTATGATGAAGTTGTCCTACGGACTAAAACCCTCCGGTTTATATAGACCCGGATAGGGTTAGGGTTACACAGAGTCGGTTACAATGGTAGGAGATCTTGAATATCCGCATCGCCAAGCTTGCCTTCCACGCCAAGGAAAGTCCCATCCAGACACGGGACGAAGTACTCAATCTTGTATCTTCATAGTCCTGGAGTCCAGCTGAAGGTATAGTCCGGCTATTCGAACACCCCCTAATCCAGGACTACCTCAGTAGCGGTGGGAGAACTACTGCGATTGTGTCCCGGTTCTTCCGGGCGAGCACCTCAGTAGAGAAAGCCGAAAACTGACTGTCATGATAAGGCGAGAGACTGGTCGCTGTTCGAGAGGTCTCAAGTCCTTAAAGAGTTTTTCCGCTTTGGGCGAGGAGTCGGCCTTGTCCGGCTTAGGCGTGTATAGCGCCCCAAATTCGGCCCTCCGAATACCAAGGGTGTGACGCCCCGAGACCGATGTGCCAGGTGCCTTCGAGTTATTCGCTGATGTTGCCATGTCATTTGCTTGCGTGTTGCATCTCCTCATGTCATCATGTGCATTGCATCATCATGTTTTCAAAACTTGCATCCGTCCCGGTCTCCTCATTCCTTCCGTTGTCCGTTCTGAGCCCAACCACACTTGCACGCGCCCGCGGCATGTCCGAAATAGTATTTTATAAGTGGCCGTGAAAATGTTCTCGGATTAGGTTGAAAGTTGGCGTACGGTCTTATTATAGTGTAGATAGACCGCCTGTCAAGTTTCATCGCATTCAGAGTTCGTTTGATAGCCCAACCGTTAAACTATAGCGGCATTATAGCCGGTCTTTTCATCAGACGTTTTCGGTCTCCGGAAACAGTCGCCGGGCCTTCTCTCTTCTCTTTTCTCAGCCTGAGGCCTTCCGCACAGTCCACTACCTACCGCCAGGCCCAACCTAATCTCTCTCGTCAGACCGTGGCCCCCCTCGCGCGCATCCGAAAGTTGCCCCGGACCCGAACCGGACAGTCATTATCGTTGTGTCCGGATCATCCCCAAACATCTACAAAATGTCACCATTTTCTTATTTGGAACCCCTAGCTATTTTATTCACGATCGTCTGATTGCGATCGGAGGGACGATATAGCCCCTAACCAAACCCACTTGCTATATATATTAGCCTAACCCTAGACCAACTCCCTCTTTTTCCTCACCCGCCGCCACTCTCTCATCGGGATCCTCCTAGATCCCCTTCTCACCAAACCAGCTAGCTCCTTCCAAATCCATCGATTCCCTCCTCTGCTCGCTCGTCCCCGAGCACCTCGATCCACCAGCATCGCCTCGCCCGAGTACTAGACGCCAACAGCGACAATCACCACCGAACCAGCAGGCCCTGCGCCTCATCCTTCTTCCTTCCCCTTGTCCTCCCGTTCTTCCTCCCTTTCTCCTTTCTCTTTTCTCTCTCCCTCTCACATCTCTCTCTTCCAGGTACCCAGGAGCTTTCCCGCTGCGCCATGGACGCCAAGGCCGAGTCGCCATGCTCTTCTCTCGAATCCAGCGAACCAAGCCGCTATTGGAGCAGCCGCACCAACCTCGCGCGGGCCTCAACCTCCTCGCTCGTCGCCTCCCCGACAGTGTCACCCATGGCCTCGTCTTCAGCGGAGACGAGCCTCCCCGTGCTCCTCCAACTCGCATCCTCGGGCGCCTGCGCCTACCGCCAGCCGGCCACGGCCAGGTCGCCTCACCTCCTCTTGATCTCACTCCGGCCCTCTCTCTGTCCCTTCCTCGTGTCTGAAATTTTCCCTGCCAGGGCCCTGCCGTTCCTCCCCGCCTCGGAGCTCCCTTGTGCCGCCGGATCCGAGACCCCCTTGCCCGGACCTGCCCGTTCCCGGCGCTCGCGTCGTCGTCATCCACCGTCGCCGGAGTTCCCTGTTGGCTCGCGCGCCGACCTGCAAGTCCCACCTCGCCGGAGTCTTCTCCTCGCCTCTGCGTCCGTCAAGTCCGCTGCTGCCGCTGTTTCTCTGTCGAACGAGCAAGCTCGAACCCCAGCGCCAAGTCCAGCCTGCTCGATCCCCTGCTTCAGGACCGAGTCATCGAACGATGCCGCCACGCGTTGATCGTCCAGCTTGTCGAGGCCCAGCGCCAGATCGCTACATGGCCCAGATCTGCCAGCTCCCTGTTGGCCCAATGTGAGCAGCCCAGATCCACCTAATTCGGCCCCTGTTCCAGATCTGTCCCGTGTAGTTTTTTTAGGTTCTGTGTTTTAGCTATTTTTCTAGAGGAGAGCAATTTCTGCAGAGAACCCCTTGCACTTCATGCATTTTAATACTCACAAACCATGCATCATATATAAAAACTTTATATATGATACTTGCTTAGAATTTTTTCTAGTTTAATAATATGTCTTTTTCATCCATGTTTAAAATGTTTAAAATGTTGTTTGTTTAAGTTTTGCTTAATTGCCATATTAAAATGATTTATTTCATAATTAATCAACCGTAGCTCCGAATCTAACAAACTTTATATGTAAATGGGGTAGAAAAAAGCCTAGTTTAACATGTTGCACTCATCTAGCATGTTTAACAACTCTAAAATTATGTTTAGGGCAGAACAGTACCAAACCTAAAATATGCACATGAGGAGTTTCCGGAGTTGTTGTTTTGTTGTTCCGGCCTCATTTAAACTTGCCTAGATTAGATAGTTTTATTATGCTTCACCCTCTTGCCATGCTAAGAACATTTAATATTGTTAGGTACATAAATGAGAGAGAACAAAATAAGTCACGTGGTGTTTCGTCAATATGCAACGGAGTTGCATGTTGAGCTCCACTTATTTTGTAGGATTGTTTGTGCATCATGCCATGGTTATGTGATAGTTGTTTACCATGTTGTTTGCTTTTTTCCGGTGTGCTTCTTCGGTTGGTTCCGATAACGTCGTGTTTGTGAGGACCCGTTCGTCTACGTCCGTTTGTCTTCTTCATGGACTCGTTCTTCTTCCTTGCGGGATTTCAGGCAAGATGACCATACCCTCGAAATCACTTCTATCTTTGCTCGCTAGATGCTCGCTCTTTTGCTATGTCCATGCTGCGATACCTACCACTTGCTTATCATGCCTCCTATATTGTTGAACCAAGCCTCTAACCCACCTTGTCCTAGCAAACCGTTGATTGGCTATGTTACCGCTTTGCTCAGCCCCTCTTATAGCGTTGTTAGTTGCAGGTGAAGATAGAAGTTTGTTCCTTGTTGGAACATGGAGATGTTGTTCCTTGCTGGAACATGGTTACTTGTTGGGATATCACGATATATCTTATTTAATTAATGCATCTATATACTTGGTAAAGGGTGGAAGGCTCGGCCTTATGCCTGGTGTTTTGTTCCACTCTTGCCGTCCTAGTTTCCGTCATATCGATGTTATGTTCCCGGATTTTGCATTCCTTACGCGGTTGGGTTATAATGGGAACCCCTTGACAGTTTGCTTTGAATAAAACTCCTCCAGCAAGGCCCAACCTTGGTTTTACCATTCGTCACCTAGCCTTTTTCCCTTGGGAGTCGCACATCCTGAGGGTCATCTTTATTTTAACCCCCCGGGCCAGTGCTTGTCTAAGTGTTGGTCCGAACTAGAGTCCTTTGCAGCGCCACCTCGGGGAAACTTGAGGGATTGTTTTAGTTGTACGGAGCGCTCATCCGGTGTTTCCCTGAGAACGAGATATGTGCAGCTCCTATCAGGATGTCGGCGCATCGGGCGGTCTTGCTGGACTTGTTTTACCATTGTCGAGGATGTCTTGAAGAATCGGGATATCGAGTCTGATCGGAATGTCTCGGGAGGAGGTCTATTCCTTCGTTGACCGTGAGAGCTTGTCATGGGCTAAGTTGGGACACCCCTGCAGGGATTTGAACTTTCGAAAGGCGTGCCCGCGGTTATGGGAAGATGGGAATTTGTTAATGTCCGGTTGTAGAAAACCTGAAGTTGACCTTAATTAAAATGCATCAACCGCGTGTGTAACCGTGATGGTCTCTTTCCGGCGGAGTCCGGGAAGTGAGCACGGTTGTTGGAGTTATGCTTGGCGTAGGTTGTTTTAGGATCACTTCTTGATCATACTTTTATCGATCTTGCTTTGCCTTCTCTTCTCGCTCTCATTTGCGTATGTTAGCCACCATATATGCTAGTCGCTTGCTGCAGCTCCACCTCATACCTTTTACCTTACCCATAAGCTTAAATAGTCTTGATCGCGAGGGTGCGAGATTGCTGAGTCCCCATGGCTCACGGATACTTCCAAAACCAGCTTGCAGGTGCTGATGAGCCCATGTAGATGGCGCAACCAAGCTCAGGAGGAGCTCGATGAAGATCTTGTCCTTTGTGTTGTTTCATTCTAGTTGATCAGTAGTGGAGCCCAGTTGGGGTCGATCGGGGACCTTGTCGCATTTGGGGTTCTTCTTTTATTTTGGGTTCCATAGTTGGACCTTGATTGTATTTGGATGTTGTAATGCTTTATTCATGTAATTGTGTGAAGTGGCGATCGTAAGCCAACTATGTATCTCTTTCCCTTATGTATTACATGAGTTGTGTGAAGATTACCTCACTTGCGACATTGCTTTCAATGCGGTTATGCCTCTAAGTCGTGCTTCGACACGTGGGAGATATAGCCGCATCGAGGGCGTTACAAAGGGCTTCGCCAAAATTTAAAATTGTAGACTTCTATTGCTAACTGAGAGTGATAAAGCATTATAGTCCGATTGCCTGGTTCTTTGCGCTGAACACCTCCCTCGAAGGACCCAAAATTGGGGTAAAGAGTGCTCATTTTTATCCCGAACACCCCAGTACTAGTTACATGGGGGCAGAAGCCGACGACTGGCCAACTCTCAGATTTTATAAACGGTCGCACAGAAGGTAATATTTTAAATTAAGAAAGCGTCGCATGGCGCAAATGAACTCGTTTCATATTACAGGATCACACGAGCATGTTCATTCAAAAATTACATCCTTGGCACACTCATCCGCCATTAGGCGGGAACCCTTCAGGACACTCTCATAATAATTCTCGGGGCAGCGATGCTCCTTGCACTCCGGCGGCCCCTCCTTCACCAGCTTCATGGTGTCCAGCTTCGCCCAGTGCACCTTTGCCCGGGAAAAAGCCCTGCGCGCACCCTCGATGCAAGCGGACCGCTTTATGACTTCAAGTCATGGGCAGGCTTCCACAAGCCGCCTCACCAGACCGAAGTAGCTGCCGGACAGGGGCTCGCCAGGCCACATCCGGACTATAAGGCCCCTCATGGCTTGTTCAGCCACCTTGTGAAGCTCGACCAACTGCTTCAGCTGGTCGCTCAAGGGCACGGGGTGTTCGGTCCCAGTATACTGAGACCAGAACAATTTCTCCGTCGAGCTTCCCTCCTTAGCTCGGTAAAACTCTGTGGCATCCAATACACTGCGGGGAAGATCTGCAAACGCTCCTAGAGAGCTCCGAAATCGGGTAAAAAAAGGGAAGTCTCCTTCACATGCTTGCTTTGCATAATGAATGCCTTACCCGCTGCTATCTGCTTCACCGTGTCAATCTACAGAAGGGCCTTGAGGGCTATGGCCTTGGCACTCCGGACGCTTTCAAGCGCCTGCGCGAGCTCGGACTCTTGCGTCTTACAGTCAAGCTCCAAGGACTCGTGCTTTTTGGCGAGAGCCTTGAGCTCTTGCTGCACCTCGCCTACTCGGGCTTCTTGCTTCTCCTGTTCAATGCGCTCCTTGGCCGCTTTGTCTTCGGCCTTGGCCAAGGCCTTCCTCAGGGTCGCCACTTCGGTCATGGCCTGTGGAACCCCAACTCATAGAAACCGGAACGCCCCATATTCCAGCCCAGAGATCGAGGAGAAGTCTCTGGAATACGGCACTGCTTGACATAGAACAAATCAACTCTTATTAAAAAATAATAATTACACGGGCCTGATGTTACAATGATCACATCAGCACTACGCCTGCGATACTACACTTGCTCTATGCTAGCAGCGGAACAACTCGTAGCAGCGGAAAACTTCTAGCAGTGGAACAACGACGAAGGTGGTGAACTCCACTCCGCGGGTACTCTGGCTGGGACACGATCTAGCTCGCATGAACGGAAACCATGACAAGCAATCAAGCAATCACGGCATCACCTGCAATCTGGTATGACACGCCAGGTCAGTACATTGAATGTACTTGCAATCTCACAACAACCAAGAACATCAAGGCAAGACAATAACATAGCATTAAGCAAGTTAATTAAATTAACATCTACCATGATACGACAACAACTACTAAGCATGATATGAAACTACTACAATACTGATGAACCAACATCTCATATCTCCATAACCATATCTCTCTTGGCTAACCGGCCAAGCAATATACCATCTCGATCACTTCGTGATCAAAACCAAACGGTGATCCTTCCGGCGATCACTACCATGACCAACACTTGGTCTCAAACTATGATCTTTCCGGCGATCACAAGCACGACCAACACTTGGTCTCCAACATCATCATTAACATCCTGCCAATCTTTACTGTTCAACATATCAACATATAAATCACCTATAAGTCATCCCGTCATGTGAGTGTTGATCGAACGGTGGGACCTAGTACGGACGCGACTATCGATAGATTAAATACACTCTACAGAGGTAGCACACCGTACCCACACCACGAAACCCATGGCCTCGCACTCCCATTCGGGTGGACCAATGTCATTCCGACAAAACCCTTCCATTGCCACAACACTCTCCCGTCCACTCCGACCCAAATCCCCAATGGGCTGGTCCTGGGTGGGCCCGTGTCTACCAAAGACACCCCGACCACCGTCGTGGTCAGAACACTCCCACTCGGGGACACTCCCACTCAGGGACTCGGTACCATAATCTCATCAACGAGCACACAAGATTATGCCTGCTTACCGGGCCAGGGCAAGCACGACATAACCTTCCCTAGATGGAGGCACCGACCAGAGGTCGTGTCAATGGACCGAATCAAGCCCTTCCCACAAAGGCAAATGTGGTTGCACTAGAAAAGGCCCGGTTCGGCGGCACCTGACCAACTTAATGACCGAATTTATCCCCAAAAATATAACTGTGGTAACTGATACTCCGATATCAACTACCAAACTATAGTCCAAATCATAGCCATATCCAACAAATAATTTAAGCATAATATCATCATCTCAAAATACTCCAAGGGTAGCACAACACTACTGTCATGATGGATCCGAAAACAATAATCCTAATACTCCAATAACAAGAATAAAGCTATTCGGCTAAGATCCACATGAAAACATCATTATCGAAAATAATACTCCAAGCAATAGAACATCAACTAGCATGATGAAAATAATCATACTAACCACTAATAATCCAAAGGCAGCATGATATCCAAAGTAATACTCCCAAATATAATAACAAGTATCGTCATGAAAATAATCATACTAACCACTAATAATCCAAAGGCAGCATGATATCCAAAGTAATACTCCAAAATATCATATCCATCACCACCATGAAAATAATCATAACATAAGCCACTAATAATCCAATGGCAACATGTCAAGCACATAGGCTCCAAAATATAAGTCCTAGAACTCCAAGCAACATCATGGCAATAACAAGATCAAAATACAACTCCGAGAAATTTCCATGCACAAAGTCATGTAGCTAAAGCAATATTTTAAACAAGTTCAAATAAATTAAACCATGTCACTGCATTGCAATCATGCAAATGGAGGCTGTGGCTTGCCTGTGGTGGAAGAAATCACCGGAAGAAAGTGCGAGAAACTCGCGGAAAGGAACGCCGGAAAACGTACTCTCTCAAAGGGGGCTGAATAAGGGCAGGGGCAAAATGGTCATTTTTAGAATGTCAAAACATGGTGAAGATGGTTCCATCAGAACGGGCTCAACGAAACAAAGAAGTGGGCTTTGGAATCACCTGATTTGTAGTTGGGAGTAAAAAGGTATAATGGTTTTTCTGCCAGGGACCCATTTGTAAATAAAACCATCACAAACAGGCCCTTAGCCGGAAAAACTGAAAGCGCACTGTTGGAAATACGTCTTCTCCCGCGGAAAACGTATTCCTCGCTGTAACAGAGATAAAATACGTCTTCAGAGAAGGAAAGCGTACTTTCGCTGAAGTAGAAGCAGAATACGCTTTCGAAAGAAGGAAACGGATTGCCTGGGAATTCGTCTCCACTTAACTGACGTGGAGGGGCGGGGTCAACGCGCGAGGGGCTGACACGCGGGGCCAGCGGCCAGCTAGATGGGAGGGGGTCAGCGCCTTCGTCCCCTTCCTCTCACCGCACCTGGCCGCGACAGAGAAGGGTCCTGACGGGGCTCGTCGGCGATTCTGGCCACCTCCCACGTCGCTTGACACACCAACGTGCTCGGGGAATCGAGCCGCATCGCCTGGTCGGCCTCCCGGTTGCTGAAGATGACGGGAACGGGAGCATCCTCAACCACAGCGGACGGCTACGTCGGGCGGCGACGGGCATGGCTCCCTGGTGCGCCGGAGGGTGAGGGAAACAGCAGGGGAGGGTCGCCGGATGTAGATAGGGGCTCTGATTGTGAAAGAAGGCAAGGAGGGGGACGTCTTTGAGCGAATTTAGCCGGGATAGAGCGGCGGCCGTGGTGACAAGGGGAAGGAATGAGAGCTCCTCGTCCTCGTTTGGGTGGTCGGGAGGCTTAGAGAGGATGAGTGAGGCTGTGGGTGAGCTCGGAGGGTCTTGGGGTGGCCTTAAATAGCCGTGGAGCGAGGTGCCGTGCTGTCGTCGCCACGGACGCATGGCTGGTGCCACGGACGCGTGTGCGCGTGCATGAACTAGGGGGCAAGCGACGAGGGAGACACAGTTGAGGTTCTCATGGGGCAGAGGCGACGCCGGAGCACGGGGAGGAAGCGGCCAGGGCACGCGCAGATCCAAACGGCCACTGTGCACCCGTGGGCACACGGCGGTTTGCGTCGGTGAGGAAGCTGCCGGAGGGGGAGCGGGGTCCGGGTAATCGGCGACGACAAGAGGAAGACAATGGACATGCTCACACGCTCTAAGACGACGAGGGGGAGAGGGGCCCGAGCAAGAATCCATCTTGGGAGCGGCTAACAGCAGCAGAGCGCGCGCGCAGGCTTGCCATTAACGCGGTCACCACGTGCACTGGCATGTAGCGGGGAGAGGGGCTGGAACTTGTTGTCTAGTGGGTAGTTCATCCAGGGTAGGTCGCAACTACGGTGGTAGTTCGGTTAAAAGTGACCCGGTTAAACGGTGAGAACCCTCTGAAGTTTACTGCAGTAAACTTGGGTGAGCACTAGTGATCAACAGGAAGGGTTTTGGATCCAATGGACTTGTCTGCGAGGTTGAGGTAAAGAAGGACTTTCACCCTGGTAACTTGGAGAAGAAATGGATCAAGATAAATCATAGTTGCTTTGCAACTGACCAAAATGATCCAGAAATGAGATTTGGATGATGCACTCAAATGGTGTGGCCACTTGAGCTCAAGTTTGGCAAGGCTTCATGATTTGATGATATAAAGATGTTGTATCAGTTTCATACCATTTGGATTTACCAAAATGGTACTTTCTTCACAAACATCCTTGTTGACCAGAAACTTGCAAAAAATTTAGAGGAAAAATGGCTTGATGAAACATTCCCAAAATGGGTTGAGGTAGGTTATATGAATAATAGAAGGCCTAGAAACATTGGCAGCCATAATGGAGCAAGATAAAGTATACTTGCTTCAGAAACTGAAAGTTTGGGCAGAATCAAAGAATTGAAAGTGAGCTCACATGGAGGCACGACATGAGCTCTACTTTGGTGGAGGGCTATGATATGATGATATGAGGGATCATACAAAATGGCAACTCATTTGGATATGCCTAGCTTGCACCACCTTCACAAAGCTTCTGTCTGGGTAGAAACTTTGGAAAATCATAATTAAATAATTACTAGGCAAATGAGGTTGCATTTTGGCATGTGGCAATGATATGGACAGGAAAAGGTGTCCAAGGAGTTTGACGTCAATTGGGAAAAGGAAAATAGCACTTGCTTCACAATGTGCCATTTAGGGCAGAATAGGAAATGAATTAATTGAGCAAGATGATAAACATGACAAATGAAATATTTTGCCATATTAGAGAAATATATGACCCAAACAATTTATGATAATTAATTGTGAATTTTAGGAGTGATGGAAATAAAGGTTGCTTCACAACCTAGGGCAGACAGGGTTATTCCTTTAATAGAAAAAGGAATATTCCTGAGAAAGAGAATTTAGGGTTTGGTCAAGTAGTGAAGTGACATGATCTTGGCAAGGTTTTGAGAATGATGAGCCACTTGGGGAGGAAAAAGAGGATGATTTCCCAGGTGGCAAGGCCACACAATCACTCCAAACAGAAAAATAGAGCAAAAACCACTAAAATCAAAAGAAAAAGAAAAGTGCCAAAATCCAGGCTGTTACAACTCTTACCCCCTTAAAGAAATCACGTCCTCGAGATTTAGTTGCTCTGGGAACAAGTATGACTTGAGGATACCGTTTCCAACTCGGGCATCCCTTTTTCCTTTATTTATTGTTCCCCCAAGAATTTCAGATGATCAACTTACCTTGCTCTAGGGTGGCTTTTCCCAAATTTTGAGGGGTCTTTGCTCATATACCAAATCCTTTTGCTGACGTTGCTTTTCTCATATCTGCGGTGATGTCCGACGGATCTGATCATAAATTTCCTTTTTGTCATGAAAACCTTTTATTTCTGTCATGGGGTTGCTGCAAGCCTTCTAGTTTCAATAAATGCTTAGAATTAATCATGGCCATCTTCTGACGGGATCTGACTGCTCATAGATGCACTGATTTATCTTGATTTATTTCCTTTGGCTCGAGCATGTGGCATACACCAGAGATTTGACTACCTTCTGCCGTGAGCAATATAACGGTGTATGGAGTTATAGTTATGTCATACCTCCAACATTCACCTCTTGAGACCTTGCCCGACAGGGGCTGACGGACAAATGCTTTTCCTGACAAACTGACCGGGTACTTGATTCCGTCGGCGAGTATACCGGGTCTGAGCCGATTATTCAGCTTTTGACTTTCTCATTTTATCGGTATACCCATTTTTGGTAATACACGGTGATATGGTTTTAACATTGCCGCTGAGGTCAAACTGTTGAGGTTGCAAAGGAATCTTGGATCTGACAGAACAGACTTGGATATCCCACACTAACCATGTCAAGCGGGTCAGCGGGATATGCAAATCCTTGTAAATAGAGTAGGCCGCTGATGGTGTATGTCTTTGTGGATCCATATGGAATTATGGCCTCCAACTGGTTTGGGTATCCGGACCCTGATGGCCGTGCAAAATACATCATACCTTTGTTGTCAGTCTCACCCTTTAACGGTCATGATTCTCTTTGTCAGGATACCTTGCTGAAATAACTTGGCCACACATGTCCTTGATTCTTCGTATGACCATGGATGTGATTAATGTTTTTGAAATTATTCCTTGTGCTTGTTTTTCTGACCTGTGTCCGCACATATATGGCATGTAATCGAGGTTTGTAGTTGTACGGAGCTCATTGTGGAGGCCAATCATACAAGAATGTGACAAGAGTATATATATCACCTTGTCTGGTGTGGGAATAATGACCTTGACGACTGTTGATTTTGTGATTTCATCTCACGATCTTGTCGATCCTTGTAATTCATGAGATGTATCTCTTCTTATCTTCATTTGCATGGCTCACGAGGTTGTTAGATCCGTACCTTTCTTGGGTATATCTCTGGCAAACTTATTGCAAATCTGATCCTTGATCTGCAGAGAAAAGCCATTCGTGTAGCTTGCCGAGGAAAACCCTTAGATTCTGCTCGAGGCTTTTGTCTGGGTAGCGTGTAGAAGAAATATCGATAGCTTACACCCTAAGCTTGGTCGGATTATTGTGCTGGAGAAACTTGAGTTCCGTACTTGAGAAGCTTCTCCTCGGGTTTGCTTATTGAGAAAAATTCATTTCCGTCTGTCAGAAGCTTTTACCGAGGTATCTTGTTGAGAAAGACCGGGTATCGTGGACCGGAAATTATTCACATATCATGCTGAGGAAAAATTTGAGGAGCCTTGCCTCATAAATTTCTTCCGATAGTGTGTAGAATAATGTTGAATTTCTTATATCCAAAACTTCATACTGATATGCAGACTGAAATCCATGCACACGTCCATAATATTTTGCGGCTGATTATTTGCATGAGAAAATTTGTTTGACTGTCTTCCTTCAGCATATCACATCCTCACTTTCTCTTGGAGTATAAAATATTTCAAGTATCATTTATTGCTGAGCGAAGACTTTGCCTATGCTCCATATCTTTGACTGAAAAATATACCATTGGTCTTGCATCTGACTTGTCTTTCTGTTGGCTGGATCATTACTGCTGTAGAATTGATGCGGATAATCAATCCAAGACACAATTGGCATTCTGAGCAGATATTCCTTTATATCATGCGGTTGACTGAGAAGGTCATAATGTTTAGCTGAGCTTCTTCCAAATATTTGAAATACTTATTACTTCTTCAAGTCCGGTGTCAATTGATGAGCAACTCTTTATAGGGGAAAAAATAATGTAACATTGGGGCCCAAAAAGAAAGAAGCAAAAGAAAACTCAACTAAACAAAAACACACAATAACAATCAATTCACACACAAGCAATGTCACATATTACTGCTAGTCACACAATATGCATGCCTACTTAAGCACAAAATTCTCGCGGGATCTCCGTCTCTACGATCTACCATGTTGTGACGTTGTGCACGAGGACGAATAAACGTGTGGAAGAATTGGTGTAAACAGCGCTACACCAAGTGCTAGCTTAGCCAGGTAGCAACCTGGACTAGCTCAGAGGCGAGGATGCATTCGGTAATCATGTAGTGGGACACGAAGGTCGCAACCACATTATTATCAAGCGAACGGAAAACGATCCATACCCGTCCAAGAAATATGATAGCGGGGAAAACTGAGGCTGCTAACATTGCCCTTTCTTGATAACTACGATCATTAAGGGTTGCCAAAATGACAAGAAAAAGGTCGATCCGTGATGGAAGCATGGCTACCACCGAAACAAAAGGTGGGGCTGAAGGAAATAATTCGGCGCGATACCTGAGCACCATTTTTGCAAACAGTGTCAGGATCACTTGGCATCACTCTGCTGGGACAGAAATGACGCCAAACATCGAAGAATGAGCAAGAAAAGAAAACTGGAGAAATGCAATGGTTGAGATGTAGTGGATCCGGACCGATGCCATCTACACTCACCCGATTAAAACGTTAGTAACAAAATAATAAGGCTATGTGCATGCTATGCAACAAACAAATGCAATAGACAAGCCAGAGTTTAAACTACCGATTTCTACCGGTTTCTACCGCTCGCGCTGACTAGGGCGTCCTACAGCCAGACCTGCTCTGATACCAAGCCGGTGGCACCCCGGCTCAGAGAAACCGGAACGGCCCGTATTCCAGCCCAGAGATCGAGGAGAAGTCTCTAGAATACAGCACTGCTTGACATAGAACAAATCAACTCTTATTACAAAAATAATAATTACACGGGTCTGATGTTACAATGATCACATCAGCACTACGCCTGCGATACTACACTTGCTCTATGCTAGCAGCGGAACAACTCGTAGCAGCGGAAAACTTCTAGCAGCGGAACAACGATGAAGGTGGTGAACTCCAATCCGCAGGGACTCTGGCTGGGACACGATCTAGCTCGCATGAACGGAAACCACGACAAGCAATCACGACATCATCTGCAATCTGGCATGACACGCCAGGTCAGTACATTGAATGTACTTGCAAGATCACAATAACCAAAAACATCAAGGCAAGACAATAACATAGCATTAAGCAGGTTAATTAAATTAACATCTACCATGATACGACATCAACTACTAAGCATGATATGAAACTACTATAATACTGATGAACCAACATCTCATATCTCCATAACCATATCTCTCTTGGCTAACCGACCAAGCAATATACCATCTCGATCACTTCGTGATCAAAACCAAACGGTGATCCTTCCGGCGATCACTACCATGACCAACACTTGGTCTCAAACTGTGATCTTTCCGACGATCACAACCACGACCAACACTTGGTCTCCAACATCATCATCAACATCCTGCCAATCTATACTGCTCAACATATCAACATATAAATCACCTATAAGTCATTCCGTCATGTGAGTGTTGATCGAACGGTGGGACCTAGTACGGATGTGACTATTGATAGATTAAATACACTCTGCAGAGGTAGCACACTGTACCCACACCACGGAACCCATGGCCTCGCACTCCCATTAGGGTGGACCAACGGCATTCCGACAAAACCCTTCCATTGCCACAACACTCTCCCGACCACTCCGACCGAAATCCCCAACGGGCTGGTCCTGGGTGGCCCCGTGTCTACCAAAGACACCCCGACCACCGTCGTGGTCAAAACACTCTCACTCAGGGACACTCCCACTCGGGGACTCGGTACCATAATCTCATCAACGAGCACACAAGATTATGCTTGCTTACCGGGCCAGGGCAAGCACGACATAACCTTCCCTAGATGGAGGCACCGACCAGAGGCCGTGTCAATGGACCGAATCAAGGCCTTCCCACAAAGGCAAATGTGGTTGCACAGGAAAAAGCGCGGTTCGGTGGCACCTGACCAATTTAATGACCGAATTTATCCCCAAAAATATAACTATGGTAACTTATACTCCGATATCAACTACCAAACTATAATCGAAATCATAGCCATATCCAACAAATAATTTAAGCATAATATCATCATCTCAAAATACTCCAAGGGTAGCACAACACTACTGTCATGATGGATCCGAAAACAATAATCCTACTACTCCAATAACAAGAATAAAGCTATTCGGCTAAGATCCACATGTAAACATCATTACCGAAAATAACACTCCAAGCAATAGAACATCAACTAGCATCATGAAAATAATCATACTAACCACTAATAATCCAAAGGCAGCATGATATCCAAAGTAATACTCCCAAATATAATAACAGGTATCATCATGAAAATAATCATACTAACCACTAATAATCCAAAGGCAGCATGATATCCAAAGTAATACTCCCAAATATAATAACAGGTATCATCATGAAAATAATCATACTAACCACTAATAATCCAAAGGCAGCATGATATCCAAAGTAATACTCCAAAATATCATATCCATCACCACCATGAAAATAATCATAACATAAGCCACTAATAATCCAATGGCAACATGTCAACCACATAAGATGCAAAATATAAGTCCTAGAACTCCAAGCAACATCATGGCAATAACAAGATCAAAATACAACTCCGAGAAATTGCCATGCACAAAGTCATGTAGCTAAAGCAATATTTTAAACAAGTTCAAATAATTTAAACCATGTCACCGCATTGCAATCATGCAAATGGAGGCTGTGGCTTGCCTGTGGTGGAAGAAATCACCGGAAGAAAGTGCGAGAAACTCGCGGAAAGGATCGCCGGAAAACGTACTCTCTCAGAGGGGGCTGAATAAGGGTAGGGGAAAAATGGTCATTTTCAGAATGTCAAAACATGGTGAAGATGATTCCATCAGAACGGGCTCGATGAGTGGGCTTTGGAATCACCTATTTTGGAGTTGGGAGTAAAAAGGTATAATGGTTTTTTTGCTAGGGGCCCATTTGTAAATAAAACCATCACAAACAGGCCCTTAGCAGGAAAAACTGAAAGCGTACTCCAGGAAATACGTCTTCTCCCGCGGAAAACGTATTCCTCGCTGTAACAGAGAGAAAATACGTCTTCAGAGAAGGAAAGCGTACTTGCGCTGAAGTAGAAGCAGAATACGCTTTCGAAAGACGGAAACGGATTGCATGGGAATTCGTCTCCCTTAACTAACGTGGAGGGGCGGGATCAACGGGCGAGGGGCTGATGCGCGGGGCCCGCGGCTAGCTGGATGGGAGGGGATCAGCACCTTCGTCCGCTTCCTCTCGCCCGCGCCTGGCCGCGGCAGAGAAGGGTCCCGACGGGGCTCGTCGGCGATTCTGGCCGCCTCCCGCGGTGCTCGGCACACCAACGTGCTCGGGGGATCGAGCCGCATCGCCTGGTCGGCCTCTCGGTTGCTGAAGACGACAAGAACGGGAGCAACCTCGACTGCAGCGGACGGCTACGTCGAGCGGCGACGGGCATGGCTCCCTGGTGCGCCGGAGGGTGAGGGAAACAGCAGGGGAGGGTCGCTGGATGTAGATATGGGCTCTGGTGGTGAAAGAAGGCAAGGAGGGGGACGACTTTGAGCGAATTTAGCTGGGACAGAGCGGCGGCCGTGGTGACGAGGGGAAGGAATTAGAGCTCCTCGAGCTTGTTTGGGTGGTCGGGGAGGCTTAGAGAGGAGGGGTGAGGCTGTGGGTGAGCTTGGAGGGTCTCGGGGTGGCCTTAAATAGCCACGGAGCAAGGTGCCGTGCTGTCGTCGCCGCAGACGCGTAGCCGACGCTGCGGACGCGTGTGCACGTGCATGAACTAAGGGGCAAGCGACGAGGGAGACATAGTTGAGGTTCTCACGGGGCAGAGGCGACGTCGGAGCATGGGGAGGAAGCGGCCAGGGCACACACAGATCCAAACAGCCACTGTGCGCCCGTGGGCACACGACGGTTTGCGTCGGTGAGGAAGCTACCGGAGGCGGAGCGGGGTCCAGGTGATCGGCGACGACGAGAGGAAGCAATGGACATGCTCATGTGCTCTAAGACGACGAGGGGGAGAGGGGCTGGAACTTGTTGTCTAGTGGGTAGTTCATCCAGGGTAGGTCTCAACTACGATGGTAGTTCGGTTAAAAGTGATCCAGTTAAACGGTGAGAACCCTCTGAAGTTTACTGCAGTAAACTTGGGTGAGCACTGGTGATCTACAGGAAGGGTTTTGGATCCAATGGAGTTGTCTGCGAGGTTGAGGTAAAGAAGGACTTTTACCCTGGTAACTTGGAGAAGAAATGGATCAAGATAAATCATAGTTGCTTTGCAACTGACCAAAATGATCCAGAAATGAGATTTGGATGATGCACTCAAATGGTGTGGCCACTTGAGCTCAAGTTTGGCAAGGCTTCATGATTTGATCATATAAAGATGTTGTATCAGTTTCATACCAATTGGATTTACCAAAATGGTACTTGCTTCACAAGCATCCTTGCTGACCAGAAACTTGCAAAAATTCTAGAGGAAAAATTGCTTGATGAAACATGCCCAAAATGGGTTGAGGTATGTTATATGAATAATAGAAGGCCTAGAAACATTGGCAGCCATAATGGAGCAAGATAAAGTATACTTGCTTCACAAACTGAAAGTTTGGGAAGAATCAAAGAATTGAAAGTGAGCTCACATGGAGGCATGACATGAGCTCTATTTTGGTGGAGGGCTATGATATGATGATATGAGGGATCATGCAAAATGGCAACTCATTTGGATATGCCTAGCTTGCACCACCTTCACAAAGCTTCTGTTTGGGTAGAAACTTTGGAAAATCATAATTAAATAATTACTAAGCAAATGAGGTTGCATTTTGGCATGTGGCAATGATATGGATAGGAAAAGGTGTCCAAGGAGTTTGAGGTCAATTGGGAGAAGGAAATAGCACTTGCTTCACAATGTGCCATTTAGGGAAGAATAGGAAATGAATTAATTGAGCAAGATGATAAACATGACAAATGAAATATTTTGCCATATTAGAGAAAGATATGACCCAAAAAATTTATGAGAATTAATTGGGAATTTTAGGAGTGATGGAAATAAAGGTTGCTTCACAACCTAGAGCAGACAGGGTTATTCCTTTAATAGAAAAAGGAATATCCCTGAGAAAAAGAATTTAGGGTTTGGTCAAGCAGTGAAGTGACATGATCTTGGCAAGGTTTTGAGAATGATGAGCCACTTGGGCAGGAAAAAGAGGATGATTTCCCAGGTGGCAAGGCCACAGAATCACTCCAAAAAGAAAAACAGAGCAAAAACCACTAATATCAAAAGAAAAAGAAAAGGGCCAAAATCCAGGCTATTACATGGCCCCTGACAAATCCATGATGATCCTAATACTTTGCACCCGAACTTCTTTTTAAATATATAGACAAAGCTATTGCTTACCTTTGTTCTCCTCGAGCTGCCTCTTGGTAAGGCCGAGCTCGGTCTCGGACCGCTCTAGGTCCTGCTTCAGTGCAGAGACCTCCGTAGTACGTGCGGCAGCGGCTAGCAGTGAAGCCTGCACATACACATAGATACATTCTGATTAGACTCCTGAGTCATCATTTGATCCCCTATTCGGCTTTTCTTCTTGAACGCCGAACAGAGCATCAGGGGCTACTATCTATGTGGTAACATTTTCTTATATTTTGATTGCTTACCTCAAAGCCTGTTAGGAGGCTGGCGCAAGCTTCGGTCAGTCCATTCTTGGCGGACCGAACCTTCTCGATCACCACACTCATGATAGTGCGGTGCCCTTCGTCGATGGAAGCGCTGCGAAGCGCTTCCAGCAAGTTGTCCGGTGCCTCTAGATGGACAAAGGACACCAGCACGGATGGTTGGCCCCCCTTAATGGGGGACCGCCTGCCGGAGTCCGGAACCATCAAAGGTTCCAGCGCAGTGTCTGGCTGGGGCCCAAACTTGGAGCCCATAGGAGCCTCGCTCCCTTGGTTCCCAGGGTTCGGGAAGTCGCTCCGAGGTGCCCCCAGGACCACCTCCCCTTGGCTCGGTGCCTTTTGAGACAACACCTTGGCGTTGTCCGTAGGGCGAGGGGTGGAAGCGGTCGGAAGAGAACCGTTGTTCATAGTCGACGAGTCCAAAGAGCTGCTCGACGAGGATACGTCGAGATGAGCTCGGGACGGACTGCATAATCATGTTCGGCATGAGGAGAGGCAGTGCAATAAAACATACCATGAAGTACTATGGTTTACGGACACTTACGACTTCGCCAGGGGCTTGTCCCTGGGTAGCCATTCGTCGCTGCTGTCGGCAGCCGTCGTGGCGCAGTCCGGAGGGAGGGTCCTTCCCTTCTTGGACCCTTCGGCCTCCCCGGATGGGTCGGCCTTACTTTTCTTGTCTCCCCCGACTGGTGGGGAGAACTTTTCTCCTCCTCCTCCTCGTTTCCATGGGAGGAGTGCGCGTCGGAGTCATCAGACGATGAGTCCGATACAACCTTGCGCCGGAGACCCTTTCGGGTCCCCGTGGCCTTCTTCTTGGCCTTCTTTGCTGGCACCTCGTAAGGTGCCGGAGTCAGCATCTTCGTTAGAAGAGCGTCTGCAGGATCTTCGGGCAGGGGGGCTGGGCAATCAAGCTGCTCTGCTATCTCTATCTAGTCCTGTTAATGACATGGAAGCTTAGATCCTACACATAACTAAATCAGGGCGATCAAATACCCTGAGAGATATAAAAGCCTACCGGATTGGCGCGGCGCTTTGCGCTGAGTCCGCGGTCCTCGGTGAGGGAGGGAGGAATCTCGGCGCTCTTGAACAACACCCTCCAGATGTCCTCATGCGTCGTGTCATAGAGCTCTCGCAGCATTTGGTGCTTGGCCGAGTCGAACTCCCACAAATCAAATGCCCGTCGTTGACATGGAAGGATCCGGAGGAAGAGCATAACCTGGACCACGTTGACAAGCTTGATTTTCTTGTTCGTCATGTTTTGGATGCAGGTCTGGAGTCCGGTCAGCTCTACCGAAGAACCCCAGGACAGGCCCTTCTCTTTCCAGGAGGTGAGCCGCGTGGGGACTCTGGATCGAAATTTGGGGGCCGCCGCCCAGTTGGAGTGGCGCGGCTCGGTGATGTAGAACCACCCTGATTGCCACCCATTTATGGTCTCCACATAGGAGCCTTCGAGCCAGGTGACGTTAGGCATCTTGCCCACCATGGCGCCTCCGCACTCTGCCTGCTGGCCGACCACCACCTTCGGTTTGACATTGAAGGTCTTCAGCCACAGGCCGAAATGGGGCTTGATGCGGAGGAAGGCCTCGCACACGACAATAAACGCCGAGATGTTGAGGATGAAGTTGGGGGCCAGATCATGAAAATCCATCCCATAGTAGAACATGAGCCCATGGACGAATGGGTGGAGGGGAAATCCCAGTCCGCGGACGAAGTGGGTAAGAAAAACTACCCTCTCATGGGGTTCGGGCGTAGGGATGATCTGCCCCGCATCTGGCAGCCGGTGCGCGATATCCGCGGCCAGATATCCGGCTTCCCGTAACTTTTTGATGTTCTCCTCCGTACCATCCACTTGCCTCGTACTCCGGACATGCTTGGAGTGGTTTGAGAAGAAGAACGCGAGCTTGGGCGCTAGAGCTCAAGTGCGCGGGAATGGGTAAGCGAGGAAGAAGAAGGCGTGGGTGAAAAGGGTAAATCCTTGTCCCTTTATAAGGGCGGAACAGGCGATGTGTCTCCCCACTAGCCTAGTAAAACCGCTTATTCCCCAGGCATCATAATTGGTGGCACGGTTGGGTTACCCATGTCCGTATTGATGAGAATCCCGTGATAAGGGGAACACGATCTTTGCTTTGACAAGACATGTCAAGAAAACCGCCTCGCGATATGTGCGGTGCTGGTTGAGAAAAACGGTTCGAATAAAGACCGGGCTGTGGCGTGATGTCATGCCGTCAAAACATGTGAGCAGATTAGATTTGTGGAAATATTATTCTCTCTACGGTGGTATGTGGAACTTGTTTTGCAGGTCCGGACACTATCCTTGTGTTCAAACTCTTCCATGGAGTATTCGGAGGAGGAACCCGCCTTGCAATGTCGAAGACAATACTGCACGCCGGACTCACCGTCATTGAAGCCTGGTTCAGGGGCTACTGAGGGAGTCTTGGATTAGGGGGTCTCCGGACAGCCGGACTATATCCTTTGGCCGGACTGTTGGACTATCAAGATACAAGATTGAAGACTTCGTCTCGTGTCCGGATGGGTCTCTCCTTAGCGTGGAAGGCAAGCTAGGCAATACTGATATGTATATCTCCTCCCTTGTAACCGACCTTGCGTAACCCTAGCCCCCTCCGGTGTCTATATAAACTGGAGGATTTAGTCCGTAGGACAACATGCAATCATATCATAGGCTAGCTTCTAGGGTCTAGCCTCTACGATCTCGTGGTAGATCAACTCTTGTAATATTCATATCATCAAGAACAATCAAGCAGGACGTAGGGTATTACCTCCATCAAGAGGGCCCGAACCTGGGTAACATCATGTCCCCTGCCTCCTGTTACCATCCGCCGTAGACGCATAGTTCGGGACCCCCTACCCGAGATCCGCCGGTTTTGACACCGACAGTAGGCGCACCCCCACCCTCGTGGACAGGGTGTGGGCCCCCTAGCCTTGATTCTTCCGCAAATATTTTTTATATATTCCAAAAATAATCTCCGTTGATTTTCAGGTCATTCCAAGAACTTTTATTTCTGCATAAAAATAACACCATGGCAATTCTACTGAAAATAGCGTCAGTCCAGGTTAGTTCCATTCAAATATTGCAAGTTAGAGTCCAAAACAAGGGCAAAAGTGTTTGGAAAAGTAGATACGTTGGAGACGTATCAGAGGGCACTACAAGGGCTGAAGCAAGGCTAACGGGTGACCAGGCCCAGCAGGACGGCATTCGCGGGCCGGCAGGGGCCCCAACAGGAGATCGGGCTCTTGAGGTCGCGTCATCTCAGGAGACGCCCCAACTGATGGCAGGCACAAGCTCTGTTAATGTTCCTGTCCTCGTGGAGCACCCGGTGTATTTCGTCAGCACGGTACTGCGGGATGCAAGGGCATGGTACCCCATGCCTCAGAAGCTCTTGCTCGCGCTTCTTGTGGCCTCACGCAAGCTGCGACACTACTTCCAAGGTCACCCAATCAAGGTCGTCTCGGCCTACCCGCTAGAGACGTTACTCAGGAGCCCCAACGCTGCTGCAAGAGTCGCTGAATGGAACATCGAGCTGCAAGCATTCCAGCTAGAGTTCAGCACAACTAGGGTCATCAAGGGGGCCGCGCTCGCCGACTTCGTGGCAGAATGGACCGATGCCCCGGGGTTTAAAGCAGGCGAGGACCGATCTCTCTCACCAGGAAGTGAAGCACCAGATGGCTGGGTCATGTATTTTGATGGTGCGTTCGCACGCCAGGGCGCGGGGACTGGAGCAGTGCTCATCTCGCCTACTCAGGACAAGCTCTACTACGCCATGCAGCTCTGCTTCCGGCAGGGCAAGAAGGTCTCCAACAACATCGCGGAGTACGAAGGCCTCATCGCCGGCCTCAAGGCCGCGGTGGCCCAAGGGGTGAAGCGCCTCACCATCAAGGGAAACTCGCAGCTCCTTGTCAACTTCTCCAACAAGGTGTACGAGCCGAAGGACGAACACATGGAGGCATACCTCGCGGAGGTACGTAAAATGGAAAAGCATTTCCTGGGTCTAGAGCTGCAGCATGTACCCCGTGGCATCAACAAGGAGGCCGACGACATCACCAAGAGGGCGTCCAAGCGACAACCCCAAGAGCCTGGCGTCTTTGAGGAGAGGATCTTCAAGCCATCGGCAACACCTCCGCTCCCGGAGCCGACGCCGCCTCAGGAGGAACTCCCCCAACCAGCTGCCTCGGGATCCTCGGCCTGCGGCCTGACCTCGGGAGCACGCCTACTCCTGGCGCTCGAGCCTCCGGAGGGGTGCTGGACCAAGGAGTTCATGGACTACCTGACGCAAGGGATGCTGCCGGAGAAGGAGGAGGACGTGGAGCGCGTGGCCCGATAGGCTACAACATACTGCACCCAGGACGGTGAGTTATACAGGAAGCGTCCAAATGATGTTACCTTACGATGCTTCTCCAGGGAATAGGGGAATGAGATGTTGGCCGAAATACACGACGGGGACTGCGGGCACCACTCATCATCACGAACCATTGTTCGCAAGGCGTTCCGCAGTGGGTTCTACTGGCCTATGGCTCTCAACGATGCAACCGAGCTGGTGAAGTCCTGCGAGGCCCACCAATTCCATGCCAAGCAGATCCATCAGCCAGGTCACGGCCTCCAGACCATCCCGCTCTCGTGGCCATTCGCAGTCTGGGGGCTGGATATCTTAGGCCCATTCCCTCGAGCGCCTGGGGGCTACTGCTACCTCTACGTCACCATCGACAAGTTCACCAAATGGGCGGAGGTAGAAGCCATCTACACCATCCTGGCCGGATCTGCGGTCAAGTTCATCAAGAGTGTCGTAAGCCGGTTTGGGGTCCCTAATTGCATCATTACCGACAACGGCTCACAGTTCACTAGCAATCTTTTCAAGGCATACCGTGCTAACGTTGGAACACAAATCTGCTACGCTTCGGTGGCACACCCCAGGAGCAACGGTCAAGCCGAACGCGCCAACGTGGAGGTCCTCAGGGGCCTCAAGACCAGGACCTTCAAGAAGAAGCTTGAGGCCTGCGACAAGGGCTGGCACGATGAGATCCAGTCTGTGTTGTGATCCATCTGCACCACCGCCACCAAGCCAATAGGTGAGACCCCGTTCTTCCTTGTATACGGAGAAGAAGCGGTTCTCCCTCATGAGGTCAAGCATCGCTCCACGCGGGTCCTGGCGTTCGATGAGATGCAGTAGGACGCCATGCGGGGGATGGACCTTGTGCTGGGGGAGGAACGCCGCCGTGAAACCTCGCTCCGAGCGGCAAGGTACCAGCAGGCATTGTGACGGTACCACTGTTGCAGCGTCCGCTCCAGGACGCTTGACGTGGGCAATCTCGTCCTGAGGCGAGTGCTCTCCAGGGAAGGGTTGCACAAGCTCTCGCCCATGTGGGAGGGCCCGTTTAGGATCGCCCGTGTCTCCAGGCCTGGCGCCGCGCACCTGGAGACACAGGACGAGATCCCATCCAGAATGCCTGGAACATCTAGCACCTCCGGAGGTTCTACCCATGAAGCAAGGACCAACGCCTGTGAAGCAAGGCCCCGTGCCTGTGAAGATCTCCGCTCGTGACACTCTCACGTAATAATGAGTGGGGCTGTAGACACCCCGGAGTCTCAGGAGTGCCTCCCTTGGGCCTCGAGGGCTTCCTCCCATGTCTTAGTGGCAGCACTTAGCTTCACGCTGGTGAGAAGACAAGAAGACTAGACTAGGTGCCGGACGCGGCTTTTCATTTGCTTTCCGTAGTTGGCTTGCCCCTTTTTCTTAATGGAAGTTTGCATTCTGGCCTTTCTTGTCCTCTTTGTTTGATCGCTTTCTCCTCTGTTCTTCCTTGGATTTTTGTTTTGGTTCATGCTCACCCTCGCATGCCTCGCGAGGGGGCTGGACATGTGCCCTCATGGAGGTGCCCTCGTGAGCGTTTTTCCTGTTCTTCACGAGGCACCCTTGCCCGAGCCCGCAAGCTGGCGCACCTTTCGCAATCCGTGCCCCTCGGGTACCGTGATACGAAGCATTGGGTCATGGCCGGCGGCGCCTGCGACCAGGATTCAGAAGAATAAGAGTTTCCTAACGAATTTTTGCAGTTCCCACACGCCTTCCGAGCAAAGGAGGCTTCACCAGGCACTGGGGGATGCATGCCTTGCGAGGCAGAAACTACTTCATGCACATCAAGCTAAGTTATCTCTACACGCCCACATAAAACGTTGGTACCACAACACGACTCAGGGACGATACACATAACATAGCAACTCGGAAATTATGGTTCATTACACGCCCCCGCAGGGCCCATACTTGTTTCTTCTTAAACACAGGAAGGAAAGAGCAAAACAAAAGTGGTGCGTGCCCCCACAGCAGTCCGTGAGGGCGGACCCATGGCGCTTCCCCGAGCTTAGCCAGACCCCTCCTCGCGCTTCACTGGAGCTCAGCGACGAGATGACCTGCTGCTTCCCTCGAAACGGGCACGGGGGCTGGTCATAGCCGCCGCTACTGGAGCTGTCGCTGGAGGAGGAGCCATCGTAGTTGGACGAGTCGCGACCAGCGCCGAGGATGAAGCCACCTTCCTCCTCGTCATGACCATCACCAAGGCCGAGCACCTCATCGTCGTCGTTGTCCTTGGGGCAGCACCCGACGTGGTGACCATCTTCCCCAAATACCCTCACGAAGAGGGTCGCGTCGCCGTCATACTTGAAGTGGAGGGCACACCTCCTGCCCAGTCCGCGCGCACGGGCGAACGTCTGCCAGCCACGGGCCAAGGCTGCGTTGCCCGCGGTGGAGACTTCCACCACGACCCACAAAGCCCCGCCGAAACAACCATCCGCATGCAGCTAGAGACCGCCTGGACCTGCGGATGGCAGCTCGCCGATAAAGAATCGCGGGAGCTGAAGCCAGGTGCCAGCCAGGTTCTCCGACCACACGATGAACTGCAGCGTCACCTCCGCCGAATGGAAGCGCGGCTGAGGAGGCCGCGCAACCATGGCACGCCTCACTTCATCAACGGGACTACCATGACTAGGGCGACTCCCACCACATGCGGGGGGGGGGGGGGGGCGCCGCTGCCGCGAGGGGCCACGGTAGGCGTCACGGCGTGCTTGCGCGGGCGACCATGCCCCCTCTTGGGTGGTGGCGAGCCGGGCCCCTCCTGGCAGGCCTTCCCCTTCTTCGTGGCCGAGAACCTCTTCGCCGGCGCCATGAGTGTCGCTGCTAGCAAGGAAGCGAGGAAGAAGAAGCAGAAGGAAGTGATGGGTGACGGGGGCTCCTCTCCCCCTTCCCATTTATAGCCAAGAGGAGGCCAACCGCCAGCCTCCATGATCTAAGGTAATGATGACCTTTTTTCTGCATGCAGTAGGGACACGTCAAGTCAAGCAGTTGCCGAGGCAGCATGGGGAAGCGGAGACACCCACAACCAATCAATCACCACGCGTCAACCGAGGCCGCAGGCTGTTAGGGCCCGCGATGCCCCGCACATGCCCCTTGGCTTCGCCTTGAAGCCAAGTCTGAGCCGCCTTGGGCCCGGGGGCTACTATCGATGTTCTGGGAACAGGGGTACCCAGAATTGCCTGCCTGCGGCCCACGGTGTGGCTCCACCAGCGGCCCTATGCAGCCCATCTTCACCAGCAAGCACTCAAGACCCTCGCGAGGGGCCAAGCCTCGTGAGGTGGACGGTGCAAGACCTCCTCGGGGGCAGCCTCACCAGGCTGGCTCACGAGGGGCGGAGAGATCAAGGCAAGGGAGACCTCGCGAGGTCCCCATGACGTAAGCCATGACGACCAAGGCCAGGTGGGCACCAGGCAGGCGCCAGCGTGCGCAGTGTCCTCGTTTCCTCTTTGGTGCTAAAGACGCAAGCTCATGCGCGGAGTCCCGAGGCATCAAGCAAAGGTTTCCATATCGGTGCAACAAGACCAAGACCAGCAGGACGACAGGACAGAGGTCACCGTGGAGCCCAAGACGGCGTCACCACCAGAGCCTTTGGCACGTGAAGACTACTTTTGTCAGGATAACTTGTACTAGCTGTCCCCCCTTCAAACTTGGCCGTTGTGGGATCCCTTCCCGCTCAATATTTGGGTAGAGGACCAGGGCCTTTATAAATAGGACTAGCCACCACCTTAGAAAAGGGGAGGGATGATCATTCAGACCACCAGACACCACACAAGCTCGCCAAGCAGAAGAACACCTCTCCTTAGGAGGCCGTTCTTCCCCTTGTAACTGTTCATCCTCAGCCCACGAGGCAATCCACCACACCACCCTGGAGTAGGGTATTACACCGCAACGGTGGCCCGAAACAGTATAAATCTTGTGTCCCTTTGTTCCGTGAGTTCGACACGCTAAGACTTGATATTGTGGTGAGGGTGAGAGCTAGAGGGGGAGAGATCTTCGTGCGCACCCCAGTGTTCGAACCTCAAGGGTTTTGCCGAAACCCAAAATCCGACAGAGAAGCCGCCAGAGGGGGGGGGGGCGTGGACGCCACGGTATCCCCAAGTTTCTCGGCAGCGCGGCGACATGGTGGCGCGGCGGCAGCAAGGTGAGAAAGAGCGGGGAGAGAGTGGTGGCGAGGCACAAAGCAGGGAGAGAGAGGTGGCAAGGCACAGAGCGGTGGGAGGGTGTTGGATTTTATAAAGTGCGCCGGACGCCGCGCTCCCGACTGCTTCCCCCCCCCCCACGCGCGCAATCCTTTCCCGACGTCCCTGCTATCTCCACTCTCTTCTCCACTCTTATATTTATTTTATATTTATATTTATCTCTACTCTCTACTCTCTATCTCTACTCTTATAAAAACAGAGTTAGTGATGATGGTATGCATGCCATCATGCAATATGGGCCATCCAATTTATATCCGACGGATAGGAAGGAAACTATGGCAATTTTGCAAAATGATACCCACACACTGGTGCGCGTCGGTTCTAAACAAACGGTTTTTAACCCCTTTCCACGAAGGCATTTGGAACCGTCACCAAGTGAGTGTGGGCGATAGGGGGTCCTTCCCACACGACCCAGAAACCATCGGGGATAGGGACCCTATAGTACTCCTACTTGTTTCTGCTCGCATTGCCATCGCAGTCGGTATTATGTGGTGCTACGTTTACGATGCGCCGCCTGTCACAAACAACTCACTATTATAGAACGTGTATGATGCGCGGACCATCACAAACGGTTCACTGTTAAGAAGATTAGCTAATTGTCATATGAGTGTCGGATAGGATTACGAAACGTCAGACCGTCGTAACATCGTCGTACACGACAACTATCGCACACGCTATTCTATGGTGCAACATTTACGATGCATACTTCATCAGAAATAGTTCATGGTTGCGACGACAAGGCAACTAACACAAACGTTTAGTTTGCCGCACCGTTCGTGATATTGTCTGACATCGCACACGCTTTGGAAACGGCAACTGTGTGCATGCTTACACACGTTTCCTCTTTGTGAATTGTCTCGGATTATGGTGTATATCGCAAACATTTGTGTTTTACCAACCATGTGTGCCGTAACAACCTGGAGAGCATATTTTCACCGTAATTTAATTGCTGCCACTTCAAATTGTACCGGATTTGAATTTGAATTTGAATGTATGCTACAACTTTATTCATATCCATCAGGTTCAAACAACCAATGCATTATTCGATTCATAGGTACATACGTTCAAGAATTACATAAGAACCAAATAAAGAATGATGAACAACAGTTGTATACTTGTACTATTAAAGACGGTAAAGAAAGAGGCAAAATATATTTTGGTTGCTGAACAAGGTGAAGCGGAATGCCCATATTGTGCCCTCCTACATGCAGAAGGCACGCACGACTCTAGTCCAACCCCTTGTGATGGTCGACTGCCCATCCTTCAAGGTCTTCATGAAAATATCTAGATAATCATCGTGTTCTGGTAGAAATACTTTAACCTTTGCATGCCCACCAATCATGTAGTTTGAGAGGTAATCTTGAGTAAACTGCTTTGGCAACCACTGCAAAGGAAAAAGATTCAGACATTGTCATATAACACAACTCATTATGGGCAGTAAAAAGAAGGCTGCAGAGTTCTTACTTACCATCCTGCAGTTCGCTGTTGTCTTGGATAAAGTGTAAACAAACAGTTTAATTGCCATCTTTGGACCCATTTTACTAACAATCTTTATCAGCTTCCTCACTTGATACTAGTTCATCGATATCTCATTGCCCCATACACAGAAAGGGTCAAAGCGCAGATCTTTACCAATGACATATGTACCTAAAAGCACCAAGTTAATATTAGAAGCTAAATTGCAATGATGTAGTACAACACTCTTTTATAATGTGTCTATATACATCCGTATGTGGTAGTCCATTTGAAATCTCTAAGAAGACAAATATTTAGGAACGAAGGGAGTATCTTATAACATCCAATATACTGACATATTAGATGAATTAACATCTTATATTATGGGCCTGAAGGAGTTTAGTGCATTCTTACAAATTATCGGCTAATTAGCTGCTGCTGTATCCAGGGGTTACAGTTAGTTTGAGCTAGTTTGGGCTCAAATAGCCCTAAAGTATATTTAAACATGAGGGCTAGTTTGAGCTAGTTGCATCTATAACCCACCCAAAAAAATATCCAACCCAAGGGGTGCTAATTGGAGCTAGTTCTCCTAGTGCATTTATTGTCAATCTAACCCTGCCATCCAAACAACTCTTTGGATGGAGTTAGTTTAGGGTTAGTAATGAGCTAGAAACTAACTCTAACCTCTAGCTAAGTTGAGTATCCAAACAGGGATGTATTGTTGTTGTTGTTGTTGTTGCTGCTCTTCTACGTATATCTAGATATCATTAGAACATTAACGTAACACTCTTCCATGTTGCTATGTAGCCTAGGATTGCATATTTAGACATTAAGTACAATGCATGTTGCTATGTAGCCTCAGATATATTACATATGGCCCTAGTTAACCTAACGATAAATGGGTTGCAGATATATTCAGTTAAAAGTCCGATTCACCGATTAGTCCCTTATCAGCCGCCGACCTATATGGTACCAACTACGGATATCCTGAACAGTGAGCATATATAAGCCATGGGATGAAACTAACCTCGATGGAAAACAACAATCATTCCCAAAATTGTCCTCTGTAGGTACATCGAGAAGCATGTTAAGCACAACAGTTCATACTTGCACATATAGAACATCACGTTGTGAATAACTGGAATAAACAAGGCATACTATGTACAACCAAAGATAGCATTTGAAACTGGACATATGCTAACTACAAACAACCGAATAATCAAAAAACTTTAAAAGAGGCATATGCTAGCTATAACAGGCTTAACAACAAGCTAATATATGCATTCCTATCGGTATGTTTAAAACTGGATTGATGAAATGTACTGCACAATAAATAATTGCACATATAGAGCATCACATTGTGAACAATTGAAATAAACAAGGCATACTGCAAACAACCAGATATAGCAATTAAAACTAGACATATTCTCACTACACTACAAAAGGGACTCGACAAAACAAATCATGGGTTCCCCCTGTGAAGAGGCAGGGGCAAAACAAATCATGGGTTTCCTCACTTGTCACAGATGGGCTCGTTCCCGTGGGAAGAGCACAGACCCTGGATGCGCTCCATATTGTCGCAGATGGGCTCCTTCCCCTTGGAAGAGCAAGGCTATAGGGTTCCCTCCCTGATGTCACAGACGGGCGCTTTCCCCTTGGAAGAGCAGATGGGATCTTTCCCCTTGGAAGAGCCGGAGAGGGTTCCCTCCTTGTGGTCTCCGTTGATGAGGTCTGACTTGGAAGCTGTGGATCCCAAGCCAGCATCGCAGAACGTGTCCTTCAGAAATTACAAAAGGGGCTCGATGGCGATGTAGAATGGCAAATTGTTGACAGCGAGCCAGAGGATATCAGTGGTGGGGCTATGGATGAGATGATGGTAGTTGATCCTGAGGGGTTGGGGGTGGGCCACTTAACCTGTGACATAGCCCGCCTCAGGCCATCGCTGTCGATGACCTCGATGTCGTAGCCGTCGGCCGAGACATGCCCGCATACTCTAGCCCGCTGCTTGAGTGTCTGCTACCAGTAATGGCCGCCAGCTTCCTCGACGATGTCGGGCGGAGAGACCGCTATACACATCTTTTGGGTAAGTCGCTCCTCGAGCTCCACGGGAAGCATAGCAGGCTTAGGCTACGATGCTCTGGAGTGGTGGATGGGGATAGCGATCTGTGGGAAAGGGGGCGTTTGGCAGGCGTCATCTAAGAAACTCAGGGCAGCCTGGGTATGGAGATCGATGGGTAAGCTGCATGGGCAAACCGTCAGATGTTGACAATGGAGGCCTTGCGGCGGGGGCGGCAGCGTCGGCAGGGACCTTGCTAGGGTTTCGACCGAGGGAGGGGGTGTGTGTATGCACACGCCCGAGGAGGTTTTGGTGTGTATGTGTGTGTGTGTGTGTTGTGTGTGTGTGTGCATGGAGGGGGTGTTTGAGGAAATGATGCGGGTACTGAAAATTTTACTACGCGGGAGTCAAACGCAGGAGTGAAATGCCGGGCTATTGAAAATTTTGATGATAGTGCATGACACATGGTCTGGAGATAGAAACCGTGTGTTATGAAATAGAAAAAACCCTTGAGGCGGGCATATATTTTCTAGGGATGCAGGTGGGATTGGGAACAAGAAACATCGCACACGGTCTGGAGATAACAACCGTGTGTTATGAAGCAGAAAAACCCTCGAGGGGGGCAGATATTTTTGAGAGGGGGAGCCTCGTGGAGCCCAATGTACTGTGCGGATGTGTGCGTGACAGGGGCACCGGCGTGGCACATGGTTAGTTTGAGTGAACTGTGTCTGTTGTGTCATCCGACTTGTATAATGTTCATAAATTTGGCGAAAAATGACGCGGGAGAGGGTTAGAACACGAACATACTTGCATGTGGACCAAATTTATGTATCAAAAGGGTGGTTTGGTTTTCAAATACCAAATGCAACTTTGATGTGGCACCTCTCTCGCAAAGCGCATGGTATTGCTTGCCCCCACCCCCCCTCATGTCCGCACGAATTGGGAATCCTAAGCTATGGATGCATGCCCCCTCCCCCCAACCGAGGTTCACCTAGCAAAGTGCGAAGTAGCTAGCAGCCCCCCTCCTCTCTCGTGTCGGCATGAAGGGAATCCTAAGCTATGAATGCATGCATGTGACGCCCCGAGACCGATGCGCCAGGTGTCTTCCAGTGATTCGTTGTTGTTGCCTTGTCATTCGCTTGCGTGTTGCATCTTGTCATGTCATCATATGCATTGCATCATCATGTTTTCAAAACTTGCATCCTTCCCAGTCTCCCCGTTCCTTCCGTTGTCCGTTCTGAGCCCAGACACACTTGCACGCGCCTGCGGCATGTTCGAAATATTGTTTTATAAGTGGTCGGAAAATGCTCTAGGATTGGGTTGAAAGTTGACGTGCAGTCTTATATTAGTGTAGGTAGGCCGCCTGCCAAGTTTCATCGCAATCAGAGCTCGTTTGATAGCCCAACCGTTAAACATATAGCGGCAATATAGCCGGTGAAACGTCGGACGTTTTCGGTCTCTGGAAACCGTTACCGGGCTGCCTTCTTTTCTCTCCTCTCAGCCCATCGCACTCTACACAGTCCATTAGCCCAACTACCTACCCCCTCCGCTTCGGACCGTCCGATGGCGATCGAACCGCTCCGAGACGGAGCAAAACCCCTCCTAACCCTAATCCTAACCCCCTTTTTTCTATTTAAACAGTACCCCTTGCCATTTTTGGCATCCCCTAGTCTCCACCTACCTCTTGCCGCAGCCTCCACCCTCCTCCTCGCATTCCGCGCCGGCCAAATCTCTTCCCGCCACTTGGCAGCGCCGCCATGCCCTTTCAGCCAACTAATGCGTGCCACCTCACCCCGCCAGGCTGCCGGCAGCCACTCATGAGAGGCCATGTCGCCCTCCTCTCTCTCCCCGCACTGCCAGGCCCGTCGGGGCCCGAGGCCAGCCCGCCCGAGCCCGACCGCGCCCCACAGGCGACCGCGCTAGCTCGCCCCGAGCGATCTAGATCGGGAGAGGTCCTCCCAATCCAGATCGACACCGCCGCCTGTGCGTCGTTGTTCCGGCAACCGGGGCCGCGTCGGAGTCGCCGCCGGTGACCTCCTCCACCCCCAGGCCAGGCCTCGCCGCCCCTCTCCTTCCCATATTTTCTTCCTCCTCATCCTCTCACCTTCTCTCTCTTCCTCACAGGACGCAGCCGCCGCCAGGAGCCGCCACCGTCCATGTCCCTCGCCGCCAACCGACTTCCGCGCCAGATCCGGACTCCACTACCTTCCCCGCTTCCATTCCCGGCCTCAGCTCTCGCCGCCGTCGCCGGAGAGACCCTGCCACCGTCGGTCTTCTTCTTCCGCAGGAGATGGACGAGCTCAACGCCGCTAGCGTTGACCGCGCCGCCGCCGCACGCACGTGGGCCAGCACCGCCCCCCGGCCCAGATCCCACCGGCCTTGCCCGGCCCAGCACCGCTGTAACACCCTCGATGCGACTATAGCTCCCACGTGTCGAGGCATGACTTAGAGACATAATCGCATTGAAGGCATATTTCGCAAGTTAGGCAATCTTCACAACATCCCATGTAATATAAATAATAAAGGGGAGATAACATAGTTGGCTTACACTCGCCACGTCAATCAAGTACATAAATAACATTACATCATCCAAACACTCATGGCCCGACTATGGCGCCAAAATAAAAGAGAACCCAACATGCGACAACGGTCCCGTTCAGCCCCAACTGGGCACCACTACTGATCATCGGGAAAGGAAACATAGTAACGTTGAGAGTCTTCGTTGAACTCCCACTTGAGCTCATACGCATCTCCTGGAGTGGAATCATCAGGCCCTGCATCTGGTGTAATAGTAATCTGTGAGCCACAGGGACTCAGCAATCTCGCACCCTCGCGATCAAGACTATTTAAGCTTGTAGGTAAGGCAAGGTAAAATATAGGTGGAGCTGCAGCAAGCGACTAGCAAGTATGGTGGCTAACTTATCCGCAAAAGAGAGCGAGAAGAGGAGGCAAAGCGCGAGCGAGAAACTAGAGAGCAACCTGCGCAAACATTACTCCAACACCGTGTCCACTTCCCGAACTCCGCCGAGAAGAGGCCATCACGGTAACACAATCAGTTGATTCATTTTAATTAAGTTAAGGTTCAAGTTATCTACAACCGGACATTAACAAATTCCCATCTGCCCATAACCGTGGGCACGACTTTCGAAAGTTCAATCCCTGCAGGGGAGTCCCAACTTAGCCCATGACAAGCTCTCACGGTCAACGAAGGAATAGACCACCTCCCAAGACGTTCCGATCAGACTCGGTATCTCGGTAATTCAAGACACTTCGACATGTTAAAACAAGACCAGCAACACCGCCCGAATGTGCTGACAAATCCCGATAGGAGCTGCACATATCTCTTTCTCAGGGCACACTCAGATGAGCCAGACGTCGGGTAGGCCAGCCCAGAGTTGCCCCTGGTAGCCCCAGACATCGCTCGGTGGGACCAACACTCAGAGGAGCACTGGCCCGGGGGGGTTAAAATAAGATGACCCTTGAGTCTGCAGAACCCAAGGGAAAGAAAAGGCTAGGTGGCGAATGTTAAGACCAATGTTGGTCATTGCTGGAAAAGCTTTAATCAAGGCGAACTATCAAGGGGTTCCCATTATAACCCAACCGCGTAAGGAACACAAAATCCGGGAACATAACACTGATATGACGGAAACTAGGGCGGCAAGAGTGGAACAAAACACTAGGCGAGAGGCCGAGCCTTCCACCCTTTACCAAGTATATAGATTCATTAAGATAACATAGCAATATAATGATATCCCAAACAAGTAAATAAATGTTCCAACAAGGAACGGCCTCCAATCTTCACCTGCAACTAGCAACGCTATAAGGGGGCTGAGCAAAGCGGTAACATAGCCAATCAACGGTTTGCTAGGACATGGTGGGTTAGAGGTTTGACATGGCAATTTGGGAGGCTTGAATGCAAGTGGTAGGCATCGTAGCAATGGCATAGCAAAAGAGCGAGCAAACTAGCATAGCAAAGATAGTAGTGATTTCGAGGGTATGATCATTTTGCCTGCACAGTTGTCAGAGTTGACTGGATCCGCGAAAGCAAACTCAACGGGCTCCTCGTTAGCGAACTCGTCTCCTGGCTCTACCCAAACAAGACAAACAAGCAACAAGGACACAATCAACCACGTGCAAACTCAAACAACACAATGCAAAGATGATATGCTATGAGGGATGCGATGCGGGATGCAAAATGCAAGATATGACAGGAAATGCATGAACCTGGCCTCAACTTGGAAATCCAAGTGTACCACTGGAAAGATGAGATGAAATCGCTTGAAAACGATATAAAGAACGCCAGAATCGGAGTTACGGTTTGGAAATGGCAAGCGATTCAAATATGACACCGGTCTGCGATTTATAGCAAGTAGGCATCTAAATGCAATGAGATGAACATGTTACAACACCCAAACATGACAACAAAATAAATGGCACGGATGCACACAAGATGCTTAACAAATGTCTAGCACTAAGCTACGGCCAATTCATCCATTAACGGGTTCAAACAAGCATGGCAAAAATGCATATGACAAACATATCTCAGACTTAGTGAAATCAACACTTGTCTAGAATTTCAGATCAGGTAGCCCTCTTCGGAGAAACAAAACTACATGCTACAGGATCTGATCATGGCAAAGTAAAGCATGGCATGGAGCTACTCAAAGAGCTTAACAAAAGTCCCTTAGTGACATTGAGCCAAAAGGGATCAGAAAATACAATTGCAAGCATGTGAACATAGCAAAAACCTAATCAGTTTTCAGACTTAGTGAAAACTGACACATGCTGAAATATAACTCAAGTAGGCATGTTTACGAGCTCGATGCACTCACTACAGAGCAAGTCATGGCAAGACAAGCATACATCCATCACAAAGGCACAAAATGCAAGCTAGACATGGCAAGAACAAAAGCATAGCATGCACGGATCAACTACAACATCACCGGCAAAATTGCAAACAAGTTGACAATCTGCCCAGATTCACAAAGTAGCAAAAGTAGAGCTCAATTGACTCAAGCTAGGCTGCTCCATAATTGCAAACAAAGGCATGGCTAGATAGAGCACTACAAGATTAACAAAACATCCTTACTGATCATCCTCAAAAAAGGCACGGATCACTAGGAAACAACATGAACATATGGCATCATGAGATAAACAGCTCCAGGACTTAGTGAAATTACTAAGTCCCTGAAAACAGAATTAGCAAGTGCACCACTTTGCAAGCTTGCACAAGACACCACACACATCCTAAAAATACATGGGTTGCACCTCTGGAAAGATGACAAAACCCTTAACAAAACGTATGTAGAACTCACGGGCATATCATGCACACAATAATCATGGCAAAAATGACAAAAGTGCTAAACAGAGTAGCAGATCTGACAATTAACTCAAGTAGCCCTCTTCTAACAGCATTTCGGGCATCAAGATGAGCTTAAATGAAAATGATGCAATGGAATGAAATGATGTACTCTCTGAGATTAACATTTTGATATGCTATATGCATGAATCGGAGCTACAGATGCAAAGTTACAAGGCCATGAACATGATCACTTGGATCTGGGAAACTCGAGACTTAGTGAAAATATACCTCCGGAAAAAGTCAAACCGGGACGAAGATATCCCGGACGGAGCGGATCGGGACGAGGGGAGGCATTTGGTTGAGCGAGCGGGTGGATCTGGTCCACACTGGGTGGATCCGGCGGAGTCTTCTCCGGCGAGGCGGCGCGCTCCGGCGAGCTTGGACGCCGGCGAGGGGGAGGTTCGGCGGCGGCCGCGGGCTGCGGGCGGCGCGGGGCGCCGTGGAGGCGGCTGGCGGCGCCACACCGGCGACGAGGTGGCGACGAGCGAGCGGGGCGGCCTGCGAGCATAGGCGGCGGGGCGATGAAGGGCGCGGTGGCCGGCGCGAACTCCGGCGACCGGCGGGCAGCGCGACGCGTCTCGGGCGGCGGGGCAGGCGCGTCTCGGGCGGCGGCGGCTTGGTGGCGCAGGCGCGGGGAGGCGAGCCCCGGGCGGCGGCGGGATCTGGGCCCGCGCGGGCCTGCCTCGGGCCCCACGGGCCGGCGGTGGCGCGGGAGCTGGCTGGGGACGCGTGGAGGCGCGCGATTGGAAGAGAGCGGCGGCGGGGGTGATGTGGCATCTCCTCATTGGCCGGAGTGAGGTGGCCGGGCGGGGTGGACATGTCCGGCCGCTGAGGAATTGTCTGGCGGCGCGCGGAGGAGGAGGTTAGGGTTCATCTGCGCGAAAAATCCGGGAGGGACACATATTTATAGGTAGAGGGAGCTAGGAGAGTCCAAATGAGGTGCGGTTTTCGGCCACGCGATCGTGATCGAACGCTCTAGATGATGGAGCAGAGTTAGGTGGGTTTTGGGCCAAATTGGAGGGGTGTTGGGCTGCAACACACACGAGGCCTTTTCGGTTCCTTGGTTGACCGTTGGAGTAGCAAACGAAGTCCAAATGGTACGAAACTTGACAGGCGGTCTACCGGTAGTAAACCAAGGCCGCTTGGCAAGTCTCGGTCCAATCCGGAAATGTTTAATCCCCACACACAAGAAGAAGGTAGAAATGGACACCGGAGGAGAACGAAGCGCCGGATTGCAAAACGGACAACAGGGAAATGCTCAAATGCATGAGACGAACACGTATGCAAATGAAATGCACATGATGACATGATATGCAATACATGACACGCAAGCAATGACAACGCAACAACAGCGAATAACTGCACGACACCTGGCACATCGGTCACCGGGCGTTACAACACTCCACTACTACGAGAGGATCTCGTCCCGAGATCTAGAATGGTACCGGGGAAACAACGGAAGGAAGAGAGGAGAGGTAAAACTAATTTGCTTCTTTGACAAACGAATGAAACCAAAGAACCTTGAGAGGTTGAACAAATTCGAGAAAAGAATACAACAAAGGTGAACAAGGTCGAAAACACTACGTTAGGAAAGAGGGACAAAGAATATTGCGAAAAACCTTGAGGTTGAAGGGCAAGATGTATATTGAAACCACTCCGGTTACAAAGGATAAGGACGAAAAGAACACGATCCTGACAAAACAAGAAGATGGGTTGCTGAGAGCAACATCACAATGCCTCCGGAATGAAAAAGTAGAGTAAAGATAATTTTGACAAACGAATGTAGAAGACAAAGCCAACTTCTGCTACAAAAGAGCCTGAAAAGGCATCTTTAGGAGAAGGGTTGAACGGAGTTGTTGGAAAATCAAAACGAAAAGAATAACATTGATATGGTCTTATGGAACACATCTCAAAATTATGAGGTGGAATTTTGCCACTGACGAAAAATAATGGATTGGATTGATATCAACAAAGGAGACGAGAAACTAATTTCACCGGGAAGGATAGATAAAGAACTTGGATCATATATTATCACCATTAATAGCATTAATCCTTAGGAAAAGCTTTAGGTGAAATATAACTCCAAATAACTCCAAATGACGAAATTGATGGATTTAAAATATCTCATCCTTGACAACATGTGAATCATGAAACATGAACTCAAATTATCAAGAATGTCATAATACCACCTCCAATAATATGATAGTAAGAATGCACTCCGCATTACAATATGAAGAGAGCTTGAGTTTCTTAGAAAAGAATCTTGATGAACACTTCAAGAAGAAATTAAATCCTTTATGAACCAACATGTAGAACCTTCCCGAAGAACTCCGCTAAACAAAAGAATGCTCAAACGGAAGGCAAGAGAAGATGGAAACACAAGGTGAAGACTTGCAATGATTAGATGATGCTTTGGAATGGTATAATTGAAAATAACTTTGAACTCCGGAAAAGAAAGGTGAAACAAATGAAGACGAGAATTTGATGAGCCTCCGGAATAGGAAATTGAGTTCATTCGATGAAACAAGAATGAGAATTACATTATGATTATCATTCACCAATTAAATTGATGACAATCAACGTATTTGGCATACTACTCATTCTCGTAAAAAGGATTAATATAGATATAGGGCAAACTTGTGGAAGGTCTTCAATGAACCATCAGTAGAATTGAAACGATGAATGAATTGATAAGGAAGAGAAATCTTGAACGAACCACCGTAAGAATTAAAATGAACGAAGAAAAGATAAGGGCAACACCGGGAGGAATTAGCAAATACACAAAGATGCTTGAGAGGATTTAGATACATGAGGGCGAAGAGATCACGAGCCGATTAAAGATCATTTGAACGAAGCACCGGTAAAATTGGAGAATGATAACTGAAAGCTGAGAATGAATACTTCTAAGTGATGGCCTTCGGAGAATCAAACTGAAAAGACTCCTGAATTACTCCGGATGGGTGAGAAAGAATTCTGACAATCGAAAACAATTATGAGAGGATGGCAACAATCTCGAATGACGAATCTTGAAGAGAATGGAGCAAGGTTGAAAGAAGAATCTTCTTCGGTCTTCCAAACTAAGAATTACGACGAGAAATACCATCAAAATTATTTAGACACTCCGGAATGAAGAATGGAAAGGTTGAGCCAACGATGAAAATAAATGAAAGATCTTGGAGAAAGACATTTGACTGATGACAATGCATTCTTACATCAAATTTCGAAAAGAATTTGATGGTAGCTCCGGGAAAATAGAAGAGTCAGGTAAGATCCTGGAAAAAGACCTGTGGGTTAGGGCCCACTGAAAAGATACACCGTTGAAATGATTTTAAAGAGAGGTTGCCCCGGTTGAATTAAAAGACATGAAAGAGAGAACGTCCTCGAAGATATTGAATAACTGCATAGTGGAAACACGAATCTTCGAGATATCTTTAGCACTCCGGAACAAATGAATAACGAAAAGTTAATGACTGAGAGGTGCACCGGCAAGAGAAGACATTTGAAATAAGGAAAAGAATATGATCAAACACCAAAAGCTTGCTTTGAATCCACTGGAGAAGAGAACGAGTGAAGAGTGACGAACTTGAAGCTCCATTAGAATCTTCTTGAGAATCACCGGATAAGGATATTGATTGAAAAGAATGGAGAGACTTCACATCAGTAAAATGGATACTTGATTAAGAAATCTGAGTCGTTGAAGAAAAACAAGGGAGGGAGGGCGGGAAAACAAAGGCAACTTGGGAAGGATGAAACAAACACCGTTGGGAGAGCTGAGATTAGATCTTGCGGATGTTGAAATGTTCGGATCCACTTGAAGAGAAACACACCGGTGAAAAGGATTGACATGACAATCTCGATTATCATGAAGGATTGGTATTCACATCGGAGTATGAGAACACCGCTTAGGAAAAGTATGGAATCAACACTTGACTTCGAAGCAACTCGAGTACCACAACTCAAAACAAAACAAGGATTGGCTTGGAGAATAAGCCAGAACAAACATATGATAGAGAATTCGTCCGAAGTTTTTGTGGTGGGGCCTACACGGGCTCGATCATACAACACCATCATGTACAAGGCAGTGCACATGACATACGAAGCGTCCCCGAGTCGGCATAGCCAAGGACTCTTTAAGACACAACGAGACCACTGCAAAACCAACCGTGAATAGGTGGACCACTAGATGTCGAACCCCAATTTCATATCATACATCTGTCGGAAAGAAATCCTAAGAGCTACTTGAATTCCCACCTATGAAACTCCCAAAATTTTCCGGTTATGCAATCAGGTGTTGGGGATACAGGGGAAGCATAATATCTCACCCAAACTAGCAAATCCTACATCCAGCTATATCCATCCTTCAACACATAACCAAGAAACCTTCGGAAATCATCTACCTCAACCTTCGAAAAGCATCCGTTATGCAAGTTATGGCAATACTCCCGAACTCCCGCCCCAGTACTGGGTGGCGTCGAGGTTATCTCACCAACGAACTGCATAAAAGAGATTTTCGATGTCGGCGTACTAGACTCAGGTATTCCAGAACTGCAATGATAAAATTATGATGGCAACACCTCAGAGCTCAACTCCCAGGGACACTTCCACTAAACCCCTGACAGGAGGCACCAAGACAATGTTCTCATCATAAAACCATCGGAACGATTCCAAGATACCCGCGTGATCCTAATTTTTTTAGTGAAATTTGAGAAGAGAAAAGTCAAAACTCTACGTCAGGATGCCTTACCAGAGCGATGAGGAGACTGGGAAGTAAAAAAGAATTCCTAATCTCTCTGATATATAATTCCTAAAAGTCTCAAAACATTTTTCTAGACACAACTCGGCCGCTAAAAACGATCAAGCAATGGGGCTCCTAAGGTCGGGGAAGGCTCTGATACCAACTTGTAACACCCTCGATGCGACTATAGCTCCCACGTGTCGAGGAACGACTTAGAGACATAATCACATTGAAGGCATATTTCGCAAGTTAGGCAATCTTCAAAACATCCCATGTAATATAAATAATAAAGGGGAGATAACATAGTTGGCTTACACTCGCAACGTCAATCAAGTACATAAATAACATTACATCATCCAAACACTCATGGCCCGACTATGGCGCCAAAATAAAAGAGAACCCAACATGCGACAACGGTCCCGTTCACCCCCAACTGGGCACCACTACTGATCATCGGGAAAGGAAACATAGTAACGTTGAGAGTCTTCGTCGAACTCCCACTTGAGCTCATACGCGTCTCCTGGAGTGGAATCATCAGGCCCTGCATCTGGTGTAATAGTAATCTGTGAGCCACAGGGACTCAGCAATCTCGCACCCTCGCGATCAAGACTATTTAAGCTTGTAGGTAAGGCAAGGTAAAATATAGGTGGAGCTGCAGCAAGCGACTAGCAAGTATGGTGGCTAACTTATCCGCAAAAGAGAGCGAGAAGAGGAGGCAAAGCGCGAGCGAGAAACTAGAGAGCAACCTGCGCAAACATTACTCCAACATCGTGTCCACTTCCCGGACTCCGCCGAGAAGAGGCCATCACAGTAACACACTCAGTTGATTCATTTTAATTAAGTTAAGGTTCAAGTTATCTACAACCAGACATTAACAAATTCCCATCTGCCCATAACCGCGGGCATGGCTTTCGAAAGTTCAATCCCAGCAGGGGAGTCCCAACTTAGCCCATGACAAGCTCCCACGGTCAAAGAAGGAATAGACCTCCTCCCAAGACGTTCCGATTAGACTCGGTATCTCGGTAATTCAAGACACTTCGACAGGTTAAAACAAGACCAGAAACACCGCCCGAATGTGCCGACAAATCCCGATAGGAGCTGCACATATCTCTTTCTCAGGGCACACTCAGATGAGCCAGACGTCGGGTAGGCCAGCCCAGAGTTGCCCCTGGTAGCCCCGGACATCGCTCGATGGGACCAACACTCAAAGGAGCACTAGCCCGGGGGGGGGGGGGTTAAAATAAGATGACCCTTGAGTCTGCAGAACCCAAGGGAAAGAAAAGGCTAGGTGGCGAATGGTAAGACCAATGTTGGGCATTGCTGGAAAAGCTTTAATCAAGGCGAACTATCAAGGGGTTCCCATTATAACCCAACCGCGTAAGGAACGCAAAATCCGGGAACATAACACCGATATGACGGAAACTAGGGCGGCAAGAGTGGAACAAAACATTAGGCGAGAGGCCGAGCCTTCCACCCTTTACCAAGTATATAGATGCATTAATATAACATAGCAATATAATGATATCCCAAACAAGTAAATAAATGTTCCAACAAGGAACGGCCTCCAATCTTCACCTGCAACTAGCAACGCTATAAGGGGGGCTGAGCAAAGCGGTAACATAGCCAATCAACGGTTTGCTAGGACATGGTGGGTTAGAGGTTTGACATGGCAATTTGGGAGGCTTGAAAGCAAGTGGTAGGCATCGTAGCAATGGCATAGCAAAAGAGCGAGCAAACTAGCATAGCAAAGATAGTAGTGATTTCGAGGGTATGATCATCTTGCCTGCACAGTTGTCAAAGTTGACTGGATCCTCGAAAGCAAACTCAACGGGCTCCTCGTTAGCGAAGTCGTCTCCCGGCTCTAGCCAAACAAGACAAACAAGCAACAAGGACACAATCAACCACGTGCAAACTCAAACAACACAATGCAAAGATGATATGCTATGCGGGATGCGATGCGGGATGCAAATGCAAGATATGACAGGAAATGCATGAACCTGGCCTCAACTTGGAAATCCAAGTGTGCCACTAGAAAGATGAGATGAAATCGCTTGAAAACGATATAAAGAACGCCAGAATCGGAGTTACGGTTTGGAAATGGCAAGCGATTCAAATATGACACCGGTCTGCGATTTATAGCAAGTAGGCATCTAAATGCAATGAGATGAACATGCTACAACACCCAAACATGAGAACAAAATAAATGGCACGGATGCACACAAGATGCTTAACAAATGTCTAGCACTAAGCTACGGCCAATTCATCCATTAACAGGTTCAAACAAGCATGGCAAAAATGCATATGACAAACATATCTCACACTTAGTGAAATCAACACTTGTCTGGAATTTCAGATCAGGTAGCCCTCTTCGGAGCAACAAAACTACATGCTACAGGATCTGATCATGGCAATGTAAAGCATGGCATGGAGCTACTCAAAGAGCTTAACAAAAGTACCTTAGTGACCTTGAGCCAAAAGGGATTAGAAAATACAATTGCAAGCATGTGAACATAGCAAAAACCTAATCAGTTTTCAGACTTAGTGAAAACTGACACATGCTGAAATATAACTCAAGTAGGCATGTTTACGAGCTCGATGCACTCACTACAGAGCAAGTCATGGCAAGACAAGCATACATCCATCAAGAAGGCACAAAATGAAAGCTAGACATGGCAAGAACAATAGCATAGCATGCACGGATCAACTACAACATCACCGGAAAAATTGCAAACAAGTTGACAATCTGCCCAGATTCACAAAGTAGCAAAAGTAGAGCTCGATTGACTCAAGCTAGGGTGCTCCATAATTGGAAACAAAGGCATGGATGGATAGAGCACTACAAGATTAACAAAACATCCTTACTGATCATCCTCAAAAGAGGCACAGATCACTAGGAAACAACATGAACATATGGCATCATGAGATAAACAGCTCCAGGACTTAGTGAAATTACTAAGTCCCTGAAAACAGAATTAGCAAGTGCACCACTTTGCAAGCTTGCACAAGACACCACACACATCCTAAAAATACATGGGTTGCACCTCTGGAAAGATGACAAAACGCTTAACAAAACGTATGTAGAACTCACGGGCATATCCTGCACACAATAATCATGGCAAAAATGACAAAAGTGCTAAACGGAGTAGCAGATCTGACAATTAACTCAAGTAGCCCTCTTATAACAGCATTTAGGGCATCAAGATGAGCTCAAATGAAAATGATGCAATGGAATGAAATGATGTAATCTCTAAGTTGAACATTTTGATATGCTATATGCATGAATCGGAGCTACGGATGCAAAGTTACGATGCCATGAACATGAGCACTTGGATCTGGGAAACTCGGGACTTGGTGAAAATATACCTCCGGAAAAAGTAAAACCGGGACGAAGATATCCCGGACGGAGCGGATCGGGACGAGGGGAGGCGTTTGGTTGAGCGAGCGGGTGGATCTGGTCCACACCGGGTGGATCCGGCCGGAGTCTTCTCCGGCGAGGCAACGCGCTCCGGCGAGCTTGGATGCCGGCGAGGGGGAGGTTCGGCGGTGGCCGCGGGCTGCGGGCGACGCGGGGCGCCATGGAGGCGGCGGGCGGCGCCACGCTGGCGACGAGCGAGCGGGGCGGCCTGCGAGCATATGCGGCGGGGCGATGAAGGGCGCGGTGGCCGGCGCGAACTCCGGCGACCGGCGGGCGGTGCGGCGCGTCTCGGGTGGCGGGGCAGGCGCGTCTCGGGCGGCGGCGGCTTGGCGGCACAGGCGCGGGGAGGCGAGCCCCGGGCGGCGGCGGGATCTCGGCCCGCGCGGGCCTGCCTCGGGCCCCGCGGGCCGGCGGCGACGCGGGAGCTGGCTGGGGACGCGTGGAGGCGCGCGATTGGAAGAGAGAGGCGGCGGGGGTGATGTGGCATCTCCTCATTGGCCGGAGTGAGGTGGCCGGGCGGGGTGGACATGTCCGGCCGGTGAGGAATTGTCCGGCGGCGCGCGGAGGAGGAGGTTAGGGTTCATCTGCGCGAAAAATCCGGGAGGGGCACATATTTATAGGTAGAGGGAGCTAGGAGAGTCCAAATGAGGTGCGGTTTTCGGCCACGCGATCGTGATCGAACGCTCTAGATGATGGAGCAAAGTTAGGTGGGTTTTGGGATAAATTGGAGGGGTGTTGGGCTGCAACACACACGAGGCCTTTTCGGTCCCTCGGTTGACCGTTGGAGTATCAAACGAAGTCCAAATGGTACGAAACTTGATAGGCGGTCTACCGGTGGTAAACCAAGGCCGCTTGGCAAGTCTCGGTCCAATCCGGAAATGTTTAATCCCCACACACAAGAAGAAGGTAGAAATGGACACCGGAGGAGAACGAAGCGCCGGATTGCAAAACGGACAACGGGGAAAATGCTCAGATGCATGAGACGAACACGTATGCAAATGAAATGCACATGATGACATGGTATGCAATGCATGACATGCAAGCAATGACAACACAACAACAGTGAATAACTGCACGACACCTGGCACATCGGTCACGGGGCGTTACAACCGCCCCCTTCTGGCCTCCCTCACCACTGATCTGGGCCAGGCCTACTGGGTGAGAACCCCCTCCCTGTGCACTATTGTTCCAACAGATTCGGCCCATATAATGTTTTTTTCTCTGGACGAATTTAATCATTTATCCAGAGACTACAGTTTTGCAGAAAAGTCCTCCAACATCATGCATATTATAACTCATCAACCGTGCATCGGATTAAAATGTTTTAAACATGTAAATTGCTTAGAGTTTTGTGTAGTTTAATAATATCCAACTTTCATGCATGTTTGAAATGTTTAAAATGTTGTTTGTCTAATTTTGCTTAAATGTCATGCTAAAATGATTTAATTCATAACTAAATAACCATAGCTCCAAACTTAAAAAACTTTATATGTAAATGGAGTAGAAAAATGCCTATGTTAACATGGTGGCTTTACTTTGCATGTTTAACAACTCTAAAATTGTGTTTAGGGTAGAACAGTACCAAATCTAAAATATGCATATGGGGATTTACCGGAATTGTTGTTTGTTATTTCCGGCCACATTTAAACTTGCCTAGATAGGTAGTTTTCATATGCTTCACCTCTTGCCATGTTTAAAAACATTTAATATTGTTGGGTACATAAATAAGCTCGAAGTAAATAAGTCACATGGTGTTTCGTCAATATGCAACTGAGTTGCATATTGAGCTCCACTTAATTTGTAGGGTTGTTTGTGCACTTTGCCATGCCATGCCTAATTAAACTGGACATGCATCATACTTGGTTGTGCATCATGCCATGTTTATGTGATGATTGTTTACTATGTTGTTTGCTTCTTTCCGGTGTTGCTTTTTTGGGTTAGTTCCGATAACCTCGCGTTTGTGAGGATCCATTCGACTACGTCCGTTTGTCTTCTTCATGGACTTTTTGTTCTTCCTTGCAGGATATCAGGCAAGATGACCATACCCTCGAAATCACTTCTATCTTTGCTTGCTAGTTGCTTGCTAGTTGCTTGCTCTATTGCTATGCCGCGATACCTACCACTTGCTTTATCATGCCTCCCATATTTCCATGTCAAGCCTCTAACCCACCTTGCCCTAGCAAACCATTGTTTGGCTATGTTACCGCTTTGCTCAGCCCCTCTTAAAGTGTTGCTAGTTGCAGGTGAAGATGAAGTTTGTTCCATGTTTGGAACATGGATATGTTGGGATATCACAATATCTCTTATTTTAATTAATGCATCTATATACTTGGTAAAGGGTGGAAGGCTCGGCCTTATGCCTGGTGTTTTGTTCCACTCTCGTCGCCCTAGTTTCCGTCATACCGATGTTATGTTCCTTGATTTTGCGTTCCTTACGTGGTTGGGTGTTACGGGAACCCCTTGACAATTCTCTTTGAATAAAACTCCTCCAACAAGGCCCAACCTTGGTTTTACATTTGCCTCACCTAGCCTTTTTCCCCTTGGGTTTCCGGAGCCCGAGGGTCATCTTTATTTTAACCCCCCGGGCCAGTGCTTCTCTAAGTGCTGGTCCAACCTGAGCGATGTCCGGCGCCCCCTGGGTAACCAGGGTCTATGCCAACCCGACGTCTGGCTCATCCGGTGTGCCCTGAGAACGAGATATATGCAACTCCTATCGAGATTTCTCGGCACATTCGGGTGGCTTTGCTGGTCTTGTTTTACCATTGTCGAAATGTCTTGTAACTGGGATTCCGAGTCTGATCGGGTCTTCCTGGGAGAAGGAATATCCTTCATTGACCGTGAGAGCTTGTGATGGGCTAAGTTGGGACACCCCTGCAGGATTTGAACTTTTGAAAACCGTGCCCGCGGTTATGGGCAGATGGGAATTTGTTAATGTCCGGTTGTAGAGAACTTGACACCTAACTTAATTAAATGCATCAACCGCGTGTGTAACCGTGATGGTCTCTTTTTGGCGGAGTCCGGGAAGTAAACACGGTTCTGGTGTTATGCTTCTGTGTAAGTAGCTTTCAGGATCACTTCTTGATCACTTCTAGTTCACGACCGTTGCATTGCTTCTCTTCTCGCTCTTATTTGTGTATGTTAGCCAACATATATGCTTAGTGCTTGCTGCAGCTCCACCCCATTACCCCTTTCCTACCCATAAGCTTAAATAGTCTTGATCTCGCGGGTGTGAGATTGCTGAGTCCTCGTGGCTCACAGATACTTCCAAAACAGTTGCAGGTGCCGATGATACCCATGCAGGTAACGCAACCGAGCTCAAGGAGGAGCTCGATGAAGATCGTGTTCGTTGTGTTGTTTTTTCCAGTTGATCAGTAGTGGAGCCCAGTCGGGGCGATCGGGGATCTATTGCATTAGGGGTTGTCTTTCTTTATTTGGTTCCGTAGTCGGACCTTGATTGTATTCTGGATGATGAAATGCTATATTTATGTATTGTGTGAAGTGGCGATTGTAAGCCAACTCTTTATCCCTTTCATATTCAGTACATGGGATGTGTAAAGATTACCCCTCTTGCGACATGCCTACTATGCGGTTATGCCTCTAAGTCGTGCTCCGACACGTGGGAGATATAGCCGCATCGTGGGTGTTACAATGCCCCCCCCCAACCAAGGTTCATTCACCTAGCAAAGTGTGAAGTAGCTAGCACCCCCTCCCTCGTGTTGGCACGAAGGAAATCCTAACCTATGAATGCATGCCCCCCAACCGAGGTTTGCCCTATCAAAGGGCGAAGTAGCTAGCAGCCCCCTCCCTCGTGTCGGCTCGAAGGGAATCCTAAGCTATGAATGCATGCCCCCCCCAACCAAGGTTCACCCTAGAAAAGTGTGAAGTAGCTAGCAGCCCCCTCCCTCATGTCGGCATGAAGGGGATCTTAAGCTATGAATGCATGCCCCCCAACCGAGGTTCACCTAGCAAAGTGCGAAGTAGCTAGCAGCCCCCCTGCCTCGTGTCGGCACGAAGGGAGTCCTAAGCTATGAATGCATGCCCCCCAACCGAGGTTCACCTAGCAAAGTGTGAAGTAGCTAGCAGCCCCCTCGTGTCGGCACAAAGGGAATCCTAAGCTATGAATGCATGCCCATCCCCCCAACCGAGGTTCACCTAGCAAAGTGCGAAGTAGCTAGCAGCTCCCACCCCCACCCCTCATGTCGCCACAAAGGGAATCCTAAGCTACGAATGCATGCCCCCCAACCGAGGATCACCTAGCAAAGTGCGAAGTAGCAACCCCCCACACACACTTTCAGTCGGCGGGCCAGAGAGGCATATCTCACCACGATGGATCGTAAAACAGACCAAGAATAACCCACCTTGGTCGTACAACCTCTCTCTTGTTGTTGGTCAAAGTGACGGCCGTCCATGTGACCCCGGAGATGGGCTAGCTCGCCAATAATCATGCAAGTAGCTAGTCCACGAAGACAACCACTGCATGCGTGTGGCCCAAACATATGTATGGAGAGGTGTGTTTTTGAGTAACAATGGAACAACTTTGATGTGGCACCATGATTTCGAACTAGAAATCCCCACACCGAGTGAGGGTTAGGTTGACGATGCATACGTATGTTACACCACACTTCAAGCCAACGACGGGGATTCATGCATACATGTGTGCATAGTATATGCGCTCAAACTTAAGGTCTGAATATCACCATCACCTATACTACGATAACATGAACCAAATGAAGAATCTGCCATGGTAACCTATCTTGTTGTTGGTTAAGGTGATCATGGATGTCCACGGGGGCCAACGAATATATAGGCTTGTCGCCGATAACCACACGAGGGAGTGTACCGTTCGAAGGCAACCACTACATCCATATGTATGGAGGTGATGCATGCATGCATGTTTGAATACACAACATTGATGGGGCGCGTGCGTCAAAAATCGCACACTAGCTCCCCACATAGAGCGAGATCGGTTCATGATGCGTCGTTGTACTAGCCACTTCGACTCGATGGGAGGGATTCATGCGTACACATGCATGTGTGTGTGCTCAAACTGTATCATGCATGTCATCCCAAAGCAAAAACAATAATCCCCTCCCTAAGTTAAATTAACCTCTCTTGTCGTCAGGCAAAATGTAGTGATGGACCGAGCGGGCCCACAGATGGAAAACATCGATATCGCTGATACCGCTTAAGTGGGTGTGAGAGGACAACCACCACCACTTTGCATGTGGGCCAAACATATATATGTTGAATACCCAAAATGCACAACTTTTATGTGCCACATGCCTCAAAAACCGTAAACCATGCACCCACACAGAGCGAGGTTCATCAAGCGTACTACATATGATGGTCCCCTTCCCCCGTCTTCACCGCATACTATATGCTCCTGCCGTAATATATGTACAACCCAAAACAATCCTCATCGATGGTGAAATTAATTAACCTCTCCCGATGTAGGTCAAAGTGATGCATGCATGCATTGACGCGTGGGCCCACAGATGGAAGCGTCACACGTGAGTGTCTTAGCTAGGATATGCATGTGGCCCAAAAAGGTGTTGTGTGATGTTTGACTAGCCAATTTCACAATTTTGATGTGGCACGTGCCTCGGAAACCAAAAAGTCCTGACACTGTGAGGTGTACTTGTTCACGGACGCGTACGTATAGTATATATGCTAGTCCCTCCCACCTCTTCGAGGCGTATTATATACCACCATAACACAAACAAAAAAGATTCTACCTTACTGGTCAAATTAACCTCACTGCCGGTTGTTCGTCAAAGTGATGGACGACGACCTCGCGGGCCCATAGAAAGCGTCACACGCGAGTATCGAGTGGCGTGTAGGACAACCATCGACTGCATGCGGTGAAAACATTTATGTATGAAAGGGTTGTGTAATGTTTTAAATAACATTTTGTCGACTCTGATGTGGCACTGGCCTGCCTAACAAAACGGCCAACCCACACGGCGGCTCACAACTCGTAGTGTACTGTGAGCCACCCGCAACCCCGAGACGCACACACCCACACCCACATCGTGAATCCACCGCAACTATGATGCATGTTAAATTAATTATCTCGCGGTGAACATATATGTTACCAAAGGAGGGACGTTTTAATTTTAAAAAAATCACAGAGATCATTAAGATGTTTTAGTACATTGATTGATTGATTTTCTATGGGTATAATCTGCAAAAATCAAATTTGAGCTGCATGCACACGTGACAGTGCACCTAAATGGATTGCAAAAACACATGTGTCTCACTGGGTGCATGTTTGCTCCCCGTACAACAAATTTCAAACATTGAGAATCTTGATTTTTAAATTCTAGTACATCCAAAACTTATTTGAAGTTCATGAAACTTATCGTGTTGTCATATGGAGACCAATACAAAGTACCATTGTACTTTTTTGTCAAATTTGAGACCAGTTTTGATGTAATCTTTATCTTATTACATACAAGAGATTATTAATAATTGGGACCCAATATCCCAAACAGATTATTTATTCGAACCATGAGCATTAGACCAACAATGGATATGTGCCATGCTTCAGTTAAGCAATAAAGCGGCAACATTAATAATCCAAATAGAAAAACAATATACATGCCGCCGCGCGACCCGTGTGCCATGCAAGCAGGCATGAGTTGACGGGATGCGTCCGCCGCGGAGGCAGACGGGGAGGCGTGCGTGCATGTGTGTGAATTGAAGGAGGCGTGCTCGCTGCATAGTGTCATCGGGAGGCGTGCGATCAGCTGTGTGAAACTTTGGTAGGCATGCCAGCAGTCCGATGCGTAGGCTCACCGGGAGGCGAGCCATCGGTTTGACCGCTGCCCGCCTCTCTCCCACAACTCCCACTACTCCATACTAATGGTGCGATCGAGCGGCCGCACCCCCCATCCTCGCTACACACACACACACAATCCTCTCTCTCCGATCCGCTTGCATCCTCAACGCCGCTCTCAGTACTCAAAGCCGTCAGTGTATGAGGATGCCACCGAAGCGCCCCATCGGAGGGAGTGGCGATGGGGCTGCTAAAACATTGGAGCAGGGCGTGGAGATGGAGACGGAGGTTGCCGTCACCGCCGGCGAGTTATTGTTGCACCCTGACATCATTGACGGCATCGAGCTTCCAAAGCCGGAGGCGGAGTTCCACACCGACTCCGACGACCACTCCGGCGAGGACTCCGACGACCACTCCGGCGATGACTCCGATGAACACTCCGATGACGACGGACGGCTGGTTAGTCATCTATACCCATTTATGTGTCAAATAGATCATAGGGTTTCTCTGGTTACTCCTGCCTCCCCGTTTTTGAAATAGAAATCATATGGTTATGTTCTCCCAATCCATGAAATCTAAGTAAGTTTCGTTAGATCCGTGTAGTGTATTGATTGTTTGAACGGTACAGGCGATAAGAGATTAGTTGTTTCATCTGTGCAAATGATTTATGCTAGTAATCCGACTAGGGTTAGTGTTCGTGCTAATAATTCCTAGCTAGGGCTTGACAATTGATTTTGAATGACCTACATATGTTTGTGCCATTATTTTCTTCAAGATTGGTCTGTACATAGACGACTGTGCTTAAAAATCGAACCATAATCTCTCGATATGTATAAATAAATAGCCATAAATTCCTAATCCTACTTCACAGCATGTAATCATTGGTTTGATGCCTAATTTGTATTACTATTTGTATAGGTGCTGTCTGACGATGTGGACAGCGAGGATGAAGATGTCCAGAGGAGGTACAACAGGCAAATCCCGAGGGAGCTTTATGCGGGAATGCATAATAGGCGTATTAGGACCTGGAACGGCGGCTATGGATGCCCATTTTGCAACCAGAAGCTTCATAACGCGTATCTAAGTGTTCTGGCGCATGCAAGAGGACAGGCCGTTGGCTCCTTCAAGCAGAAGTATTCTCGCAGGGTGGCGCACGACGCGTACGCCGACTACGTGGAGAAGCTTCAGGATCGTCACGGCCGCATGTGAGATGAGATGTGGGATGGATCGGACTATGTACGCTTGAGTATACATGCTTAATGCGGTTGAACTATGTACTTATGGTTGAACTATGCTTATGTACGTGTACGCTTATTATCTATGTCTAAGTATGTTAAATATTTGGTCAAAATTTGGTAAAAAATACAAAGGGGGACCAATAAACCAGGACGGAGGTAGTACGTTAATCACACACGGTTCCCAAAATTGGAACCATGTGCAATTACTTTCATTTTGCCTGTTGCGTCAATCACACACGGTTCGCTCTAGCAAACCATCGCCCCAAAAATTCTTTGTGGGACAGAAAACCCTCGCCACCCAATTCAAAAGAGAAAAAAACCCTCACCCCACCCGCCACCCCCTCGACCCCTCCGGTACATTCCTCGTTCGCACCTGCACAAGCTCCTCCGCATCTATGCCATGGCACCGCCTATCGCGGCGGTAAACACTTAGCTCGCCGCCTGCCGCCGCCAGGCTGCCGGCAAAGCCCATCGCATTTTGCCACTTCCACTTGCCGCCGCCTATCGCCATCAACTTTCTCTATGCTGCTCGCGGTCGACCCAGCTCCACTCGGTTGGGGAATCTGTCATACTGAGGGTTCTTTCTCATGGACGACAAGGTAACTAATTTAACGAGATATTATCTCATCTCTTATCCCAGTTCATCTGCCTCCTTTAATCACCGAGCAGAAATCACCGTGAATTCATTTTTATTCGAGCTGATTTGAGGGTTTTCTTTCATTCATATAATGTATAGTGCGTCGACACTTCAGGACTTTGCGACCTCCGCTAGAGATTCCATCTCACCGTACCATATAACTAGAGGACGTGCGCGGTATGTTCAATCTCACCCTAAATCGGTTTGCATGGCCTACTTTCCTGAACATATTCTAGATATTGCTACATTTGAATAAAAGGTGCCACATGCACCATATACATCAAAGGGGATTTCCCCCCTCTTCTTTCTATATTAGGCAAATTAATGATGTATTGTTCTTTCGATTACTCTCATATTTCCATGACATCATGTTTACCCTATCTATTTAATTATAGATTTTTGTCCTTCGATTTCAACTGATGTACAGTTCTTTCAATTTGGGCTCATATTTTCATGTTACCATATTTTCTTTAACAATGCTACAATTTTCTGCAGAACACCCCTTGCTATGCAACAGATAATGCAGTGCACAAATTTTCCCTTTACATAGATGAAGGCTCCACGGATGTCATACTGCACACAAACCATGGATTAACAATCGTTGCTACTGTAAGACTTGATGAACATGGTGACTCCTATTTTGGCACTGGCTTTTGGAAAGAAATTGCAAAGTTTTATGTACTGAAAGCTGGCACTAAAATCACACTACACATAAAAGGGCCTGTTCATGAGCTATATGCTAACTTCCCCGACAAAATCATCCGTCCAGACTTTGTTTGAAGTAAGTTTTCTTTTCAACTATCTGCATGTTGACTTACCCAACAATGTTAAATGAATTGTGTAGTATTTAAGCAACCAATTGTTATTCCCTTTTCTTACTATATTCCTACCTAATAACTTCTAGTTACCAATACACTTTTCTGTTACCCTATTTTAACTAAATATTCCCTGTACTCCCATTTCTATCAGAAAGCATCGCTGACAAGAAGACTCCGGAGGTGGAGAACGGGGTTGCCAACAAATAGAGGCGGGGCGAGCTAGAACTGCAAGCGACTCCAGCAGGCCTAGACTTCATCAGCAGCCTCCCCGATGATATGTTGAGAGTCATCATCTCCCTCCTCCCAATCAAATATGGCGAGCGAACAACCGTCCTTTCCCAACGGTGGAGCCCCCTATGGAACTCCAGCCCTCTCGACCTCATCGACACCCACGAGCTCTGCCATGGCTATCGCAAAAGCTTGGATGCATTCTCCAAGATCCTCGGCAGTCACCTTGGCCCAACCAAAGGCCTTAGAAGGGGCAAGTTCCATTCCAACGGCAAAGACCGAGCCAAGCTTGACGACTGGTTTCGATCCCCGCCCTAGATCAGCTCAAGGAGCTCACTTTTGATGATGGGCATATGCGGTCTCTACCAATGTACGCACTCCGCCTCGCGCCCATGCTACGCGTCGCCAAGTCCAGGAACTGCCATCCCCCCTTAATGACGCGCTCGCTCTTATTCTACCACGACTGGACCACCTCGATCTCGTCGTCGTCTACCTCTCAAACGGTGACATGAAGCGCCTGCTCCATGGTTGTACTGCACTCGAGTACCTTCGTATTCAGGCGATCAATGGGTTGACTACCTTCCACATCACCTCCATGACTCTTCGGACTATTTATGTGTGTTGCTGGTGCGGCAGGACGACATCACAAGATGTGTACCACGGTATGGTCATTGAGGACACACCTGCACTTGAGAGACTACTTGTAGTTGATCAAGAAGGTCCAACAAGAATCAATGTCATTTCTGCATCGAAATTGACAGTGGTGGGCTACCCGTCTGACAAATACTCCAAAACATGTTATTGGATCCACACCCGTTCAGGTACCACAACCGCCTTCTACCTCTCCTTCTACAAATTAACATTATTTCTAATTTTGAATATGTTTGCTCATCTATCATTCAAATAATGATTCCGGCAAGCATGACCCTGAAACTGTGCACACCGAAGGTCTTGGCACTAGAATCTATTGGCCCCAACCTGGAGCAAGTTGTCAGTTTCCTGAGATGCTTTCCAGGCCTGGAGAAGCTATATATCGAGGTGATGTTCCTTTCGAGTTAAATGTTAACCATAAGGGAGTTCAAGTTTTCTTAGCGAACTTTTCATCCACTCCAACCCCATGTCAATCATGTCAGATCGAAGATGGCATGTTAGTGCATTTTACAAATCCCGCAAACCAAATGGCCCGTAGTAATGTTCAAAACTGCATGTAGGCACTAAGATGTTTTCTTATTTTGCAGATAAGATTAGGCCCAGTGGTGGATAATGTGATACAATATAACAATCACGTCGAATGCCTAGATCTGCATCTCTCAGAAATTACTTTGAACTCCTACCGAGGGACCTTACCGGAGATTATATTCGCCAGGTTCTTTGTTCTCAGAGCAAGGGTGCTGAAGGAAATGAGGTTTGCCCTACATTTATTTCGAAAAAAAGAATGGTTTGCTGATCTGCGCTGGCGCCTGTAGCAGAATGGAGTAGGCTCCAAAAATGTTGAATTTCATTTTGGAACTTCAGATGACAGAGTAATCGGAAGTCATCGTGTCAACCCCATACATGACTTCTCAGTGGCTGACCACTTTGCAAAAATTGTGAGGTTTCAAAACCAGAATTAGAAGCGGTGATATTAGTTTGAACCTCTTTGATATCCATGTTCAGCGGATCAGCATGAGCGTTTGCAGTTGATGAGCTAAATTTCGTTTCTAATATTAGTTTGTACCTTGTAATCTTCGAATTTGATCCATTTAACTCTGGAATTTGAACCTTGCAACATTTCGAACTTTTGTGGTACAATCATTGAAATGGCATCGTATGAAACTCGTATATTGCTAACACTATTTTGACCTAAATATTCAATGGTCTTAGATTTTATTAACCATTCTCAAATCAGTTTACCTTGTCGATCTCACAGCACACGATCTATATAGCTAACTCGACTGCGATCTTCGACATTATTGCACACAGTTGGTTTCTTACACCGTGTGCACTGTAGAGCGCAGAATTAATTATCACACTCGAGTGTCCATCATCACCCTTCTGTGTAACTTTGACCTCATCACCCTTCTGTGTAACTTATGATCGAAGTCATTCTACACCCTTCATTTTTACAAAGATTTTTGCCAATACATGCCCACGATTTGTCCCTCTTCTAGCCGACGCGTGGCCAAACTAGCCGGGCAGGAAGCTTGCGCGGTGAATAGCACAGTAGCATGGGAACAGGCTCACCGACGATACATTTGGCGCCTCTTCGAGCCCATGCGCGCGGTGCGGTGTTGCAAAGCGTGCACTGGAATCCTCCGCTATGAACACCGTGACAAGACGTGACGATTACAGGCCGGCCCACCCCCATTTATTACAGCGGCCATTTAACCCTTGTGTCTCTTCAACCTTTCGATCGTGCCCCACCATTGCAAGAAGCACACCCGCCACGAGAAATTCTTAGAGGGTATGCTACGCGGCTCCAATGGCGCTCCGAGCGGCTGCCGACGTCGAGAAGCAGTTCACCATGTGTGCCATGGTGGACACCCACAGAAGGTTCATGGACCTCTCGGTGGTGTACCCAACGACCCGGTCTGGGTGGAGCACTCCATCGACATCATGGAGCTGTTGTTTGCCGCGGAGAAGTACAAGGTGGTCGGGTTCGACCTTGACTACACCTGCGCTCGTGCCGGGTCTCGTCCCAAGGTCGCTGTCACCCAAATGTACGTGCGCCACCACGTCCTCGTCTACCACTACTGCCTGGCCACAAGGCCTTGCGAGCGTTCGCCAAGTTTGTCAACAGCCTCCACTATATGTTCGCTACGTTGGACATCACCAACGATGTAAAGGCGCTCAAGAATTATGGCATCGCCTGCCAGAATCTTGTCGCCATCAAGGGCCAATACAAGATCTGGGGCAGCAAGGAGCATGATAAGGACTCATTGGTTCACCTCACCGAGGCCATCATCGACCCCTACTACAGAGACATGAAGGATTCATGCAACAAGGACAAGCGTGCCTGGCATCGGCCTGGATGGAGAAACTTGATAAAGCTCACGTTGTGTACGCGACCAAGGAGGCGTACACGAGCTATGACATGTACAGGCGGATCGTTGACATGAGGAAGTGCCTCCTTCCCCAAAACGGCCAGGGATCCAGCCGAAAGCAGAGCAATGGCAAGCGTCGTCGCAACAATAAGTAGATGACTAGATTCTCGTTTCTCCTACTTTTGTATGCATGTAATTGCTTACTTTGGTGTGTGGAAATGTTATGTGTGTAGTCACTTGTGTAATTGTATGCTTAATTTGGTTATGCAATGCTGTCTTTTTAAGTATATATGTTGATGCTCTATAGACAGAGTGTAGATGTTGTACGGATAAAGAAAATGACATCACACACGGACTAAACAATGGAACCCGTCGGTGATGGTTTCATCAATCACTCACAATTGTACACCAGCAATCGTTTACTCACAAAACACATGGCTTATTAGTAGTAATCATCTGTGTTGTTATCGGTCTTCGCACATGTTTCTGATTACAGAACTATTTGCCTCGTATCACACACATCTTGTTCATTTGAACCATTTCTGCTCTCATGTCTCAACGCAAACAGTTCATCCGAGTGAACCGCATGACGTATATCGCACACACCGTTGATCTGGATGACCGTTTCTTTTGTGTTGCCTAACCACAAATAGTTCATCTGAGTGAACCATATGTTGTACATCGCACACACCTTCATCTGGCTGCCCATTTCTTTTGTTCCTCCTCATCGCAAACAGTTAATTGAGATGAACCGTATGCCCTGCATCGCACAGGCAACTAAAATCTGAACCATGTTTGATGCATCCTCCATCGCAAATGTTTTGCACCTTTTCTGACGGTTTTTACACCACCGTTTGCGATTATGGCATCGCACACAGTTTCGTCAAAGGGTCTCTGATTATAGTGTCGCGTTAGCAGCAACTTGCAGTAGTGACACCCCTATCCACATTTGCAAATAAGGCTCCCTCATTCATCCTTTTCTCCCACAAGATAAAGTACTCATACAAATGCGTCTTGATGTTCCGTGCAACGCATGGTCATCTTGCTAGTTCTAAAAACTTTCCATCATTTGCCACACTACTGGTTGCAGATGAAGAACCTACCCAAGCACAACACGATACATGAGCGATGCACAATTACAAGGTGATATTATGTTGGACAATGGAGGCTATAACCAATTACTTTTATGGGAACAATAGCAACCTGGAAATTTGAAGGGTAGGTATGAACAAAATTGGAACTGCACATGTACTGCTAAGAGATTCAATACACACATTACCAATCGAGGAGTAGTACGATGGTCGTGGTGGTCTCTGTGCATCATGGTCGGCAACGGGAGTCAGTTCATTGTCCACGATGGCGGTGCTTCTGCGCTTGGCACCGGCTTCCCGGAAGCAGATCCGAGACCGTGGAAGACGGTGCAGGGGAAGAGGCTCCGTGTACGACGACGACAGTGGACCGGCTCCAGTGTGGTGTACGACGTCGTCGATGAGGCAAATGCGCTGTGGTGGATGAGTGCGCCGATGTAGAAGGGGAGGAGCACGGAGGCTGCGGTGCCGTGGAGACGTCTATTTTGCGGTGGGGATAGAAAATGGGGAGTATTCAGGTGTACTACTCTGGTGCCGAGGTGGGGTTGGCTGGGTAGGGTGAACCTGAAGTTACCAAAACAGTCCCCTACCAAGCGTCATCCGTAGGCCTGTTCCAAAGGGTATGATGGTAACTTCTCACTGCTCAAATCAGGGTCGCGGGAGATTTTCCCGCTGACCTCAAAATTTTGTGACACTGAACTCCCCGTGTGGCGTGTTGGGTGATTGGGCTAAGCAACTAGCGAGTAGTACTAGTAGTTAGTTGTACTAGTAACTACTAGTACTCCCTCCGTTTTTATTAACTCTGCATATTAGGTTTGTCCGAAGTCAAACTGACTAAAGTTTGACCAAGTTTATAGAAAAATATAAACATTTACCATAACAAATATGTATGATGTGAAAGTACATTCAATAATGAATCTAATGGTATTTATTTGTTATTGTATATGTTAATATTTTTTGTTACAAACTTTGTGAGAGTTTACAAAACTTGACTTGACCAATGCTAATACGTAGACTTGAATAAAAACGGAGGGAGTACACATTTGTTTTCTTAGTTTGTAGTGAATTAATCATTTTTTGTAATCGTGAATTAAATATATTAGGCTAGTGACTTCGAATGTAATGGTATATAAAATTCAATAGTTAGAAGCATTGTTGAATTCCAAGATGTATACGAGGTCTATAGTACTTCACAATATGCCCAAACTTACATAATCCCAGTCAAATGAAAATCTAAATGCATTTCATAGTTATTACTTTGTAGGATGCAACAAAACCAACCATAACTCTACATAATCCATTATAAAAACAACATTTTGAACACATCCCAATGTGTAAATGAAATGTGTAGAGAGAGCTTGCGAAGATGGAGCAGATAGGGCGGGAAATATTGTACGTATGTTTGCGAGAGAGTAGGAGACAAACCTAACAAGAGACAGAGATAGAGAGAGAAATAGAGAGAGGAAGAAGTTAGATCTGTGAGAAAGATGGAGACATGTAATATACATGAGATGCGTGTGTATCCCGATTTTGTACACGTGGAAGCAGAAGAGCCAACATGTTTGATGAGAGAGCTGAAAAAACATGGACGAGAGGGGAAGGATCTCGTGGGTTGAGGGATTGATAATTTTGGGCAGGAGAGAGAGGGATTGGTAATTTTGTGCGGGAGAGAGGGGGGAGTAAGTCAACCATCGTCACATCATCCTGCTTCCAAATGGCCCCGCATTCTCTAGTGCAGTGTGGTCGCCGTCTTCGATCTCCTCGATGCCCTCTTTGAAGATTGAGGTTGTGTGCATGCTGGGGTGCAGAGAAGCACAAGCGAGAGTGGTCGCCATATAACCTTGGATGAGGATGAATTGTGTGCTCGGGGGAGGGGGGAGTGTGTGTGCAGTGTGTGTGTGTGTGTGTGTGTGTGTGTGTGTGTGTGTGTGTGTCAGATACTGAGAGAAATCAAACCTATAGAGAGAATGTGTGTGACGGAAAGCTACATGCTAAATAGGGTTTTCAGGAAGAGATTGTGCGTGCGAGATAGAGATCGATGTGCGGGCCTTGAGGTGGGCAGGGGCTGGGTGAGGGTGTCAAAATGTGTGCATTGATGCATGTGTTACATGCAATCGTGCGAGGGACGGACAAATTGAGAGAGATGGTTGTTGTGTTACAGATGCTCCTCTCTCTCTCTCTCTCTCTCTCCCTCTCTCTCTCGCACACACACAAGTACAAATAGAATACCGTTCTCTCATGTATACACAATGTATTGGCATCTCTCTATGTCTCACTCATGCATGATTATTTGCACATTCATACCTCTCTATGTCTCTATCACACGCACACTGTCTCCACATTTCCCTTCCACCACAACACACATATGGACACATACACACGTTCTCTCTCAGTCACACACACAAAATTAGTATTAAAAAAAGGGATCCCTAAGAAGAACTAGGGCACACCTAAAATGTCCAAATCCAAATAAACATGAACTAAAGCTAAATTCAAATATCTAGAAATATTGTAGCGTGAAGAACTTTTCCAGGAAAAAAAGTTGAGTAATGTTCGGGGATTATTTTCACACACACAAAAAGGTTCGGTGGATGTCCTTTGAGTGCGACACGGTGACACAACATTTGATCGACCGTGCGGCCGCGGTACACGCGCTTGCACATGCTTTCGTATCGTTGTTGTGGTAACTAATATAAGTGCCGCCTCAGTCTAATGTTTATGTGTACTAGTATGTGTTCTTTTAAGTTTGACCGACCCTATATAAAACTAAACTAAGCTCCCATACGCGCACTCATCAATATGCCGTCGCCGCCGTTGCGCATGCCGGCGCCCGCCTGCTCTGGCCAACCATTTACCGCCCATCACCACCGTGTCGCCGCCATCCCTGTGCCATGAAGCCGAAGGCTCACCCGCTCACGTCGTTTGTAGTCCCTCCCCGCGATGCTGCCGCGCTGCCAAGCACACGAGCAGCTGGTGGAGCCGCGTCTATGCACACAGCGTACGAAGAGGAGGACGAGCGCGTGCTCCGGCACGCCAGTGAGGAGGAGCTAGCATGTCATTGCTGTCTCCGCCCGCGCGGAGGAGGCGCGCATGGTGGCTGTCGCGGTGGAAGCCGGTCGCGCTCGCGCCGAGCCCGCAAACTGGGTGTATACGCAGAATCTACCTTCGAGACCTTGAATGCCACGTGGATCCTGCAATCTGAAGGAGCAATTTCGGTCAGTCGACTCTTGTGAGCCATTGGATGCAATATGGATGGCCAGAAGGGCTTCTTCAACCTCCGAAATTGATGCATTGTTCATCTTCTCTCTCAGGCAATGAACCGCCAGCCTGCCACACGCCTAACTGCCTGCCGCCGCTGCCCCACCCTCCCCTGAACTGCCTGCCACCACCATGCACCCACTCGCCATCCGTTTAACCCCGGGCACGATCCATTTTTTCTAGTGAACTGCATTCCACACCCAACACTCGTAAGATAGATCATGGGCACTCTGCCACCCAAATATAAATACTGGGGTAGCTTCTCTGCCATCTTCTTCCTTCGCTCCGTTGAATTTCTTTCACAAATCGACAGACCCAAATTATACTACTAGTACGTATTATCAAGTACTGTAGGAACACGAAGATACGAGCAGTAGTACCAACTACAAGAAGAACAATAGTAAGACATACTAGTACTGCTGTGCGTACTAAAGAGTTCAAATAACGAGAAAGAACATAAACATAGTTCTACTGGGGGCTCAGCACAACACACCCCTGATATAAAATTAAGCAACTAGTCCGCTTGACACTGTAGTAGAACCAGCATGAGCGACGACACTGCCACCTTACTCGGAGTCTGAGTCCATGTCCTTGACTTGGTCCTCGTCCCTCTTCTTCTTCCTCTTCACCGACACTTCTTTGCTTGTACCGGACACTGGGCTCTGTTTCTTCATCCAACCCTTGTAGATATTTAAATAAAGGTAGGCATCCATTGCCCCGTACAGGATGTGATCTTCATCTATTGTCTTCGACTCCCATGCATGATGAAACTCATGGTGAGGTTTCTTAAGTTGAGCGTACGAAGGATCAATCATGGCTGCTGCCAGGGTCAGCATTGAAGGCTGAGAGGAGGGCACCAGCCTTTCCTTCTGTTGATTGAAGGGTTGGCCTACAATGAGGCCTATCTGACCCAGGACACTCCTGTCGCTCCTAAAGTCTACATTAACGAATTTCACTCTTTCGTCCTTGAGGAAATTCTTAAAATCTTGACACTCAACGTTGGCATGGCATATGTGGTAGACCAAGCACACGTTATGTACGCAAACCTGAATCACGGTGGGCTTCTTCTTCTCTGCATCCTTTAGAATCTTCTCACTTTCCAGGACTATGGTGTACTCAACATCTAGCCCAGCGACCCACTCATCCTTTGAACTTTTGAACATGTGTAGGAAGCGAGCAAGGCATGCTTCGACTGTCATGGATCTACGAGTGTAGATGATGATGAACTCATTGCTGGTGATGGCTCTAACCTAGTACTCAGTGGCGATTATGGAGATTTGGGAGGCCATGGATTTTGGAGGCAGGTTAGGAGAAGTTGAACTGGTGTAATGTGAAAGGACGACATGACTAGGAGCGAACTGTTGTAAGGTAGAAGACGGGGACAAGTAGGGCATGCGAACGGGTGGGGTTGTTGGCTTGCCCAGTGGATAAAGGGCTACATGCCCCCAAAGAGTTCTCGAGTACTATGCAGGACCCACTAGATGTCATGTCTACTAGACCCATATTATAGGCCTGCCGGTATAGCTTCTGCGTGTTTGCACGCCATGCCGGCGCGTGGATGTAAGTTCACTTAATTCCATCAACCGTCGTGCCTCCCACAACCTTTGCCTCCCTCGTACGGTCGCGGCCTTTGACACTTCGGACGGTTATAAATGAGTAATTTTTTTGCCTACTCCGCATGCATGATACTCCCTCTGGTCCTTTTTACTCTGCGTAAGATTTGTGTCAAGTCAAAGTTTGCAAAGTTTTTGACCAAATTTATACTAAAAATATCAATATCTACAATACCAAATATATATTTTATGAAACTATATTTTATAATGAGTATAAAAATATTGATTCGACATTGTGAATGTTGATACATTTTTCTATGAGTTTGGTCAAAGTAGAGGTACATTGACTTCAGACAAAACTTATATGCACAATGCAGAGTAGTTCCTTCGTCCAGGTGTGTGCCATGTCCTAGATAGTCATCACAACAAGGTTAGCTATTAGAGTACTACTACCTCCCTTTTAGTTTAAAGGGCTCGATTCAAAATTTTCACCTACTCTTACCAAGATAGAGGCGGTGGAATAGTTTTTGTAGTCTGCAAAAGTACTCAATTAATGCTCTCGTTCTTCACAAAAAAATGTGTTTACCAATGCATTATCGCATTGCATGCATACATGAACTCTAGTAAATGACAAAGATTTTTACATGCACAAGCAAGATGTTGGGGACTGCAGTAATTTCAAAATTTTCCTACGCACACGCAAGGTCCATCTAGGTGATGCATAGCAACGAGAGGGGAGAGAGTTGTCTACGTACCCTCATAGACCGTAAGCGGAAGCATTATGACAACGCAGTTGATGTAGTCGTATGTCTTCACGATCCGACCGATCCTAGCACCAAAGGTACGGCACCTCCACGATCTGCACACATTTAGCTCGGTGACGTCCCACGAACTCTAGATCTAGCTGAGTGTCGGGTGAGAGCATCGTCGGCACGACAGCGTGATGACGGTGATGATGAAGTTACAGACGCAGGGCTTCGCCTAAGCACTAAAACGATATGAACAAGGTGGAAATCTGTGGTGGGGGGCACCGCACACGGCTAAGAGATCAACTTGTGTGTTCTAGGGTGTGATACGTCTCCAACGAATCTATATTTTTTGTTTCTTCCATGCTATTATATTATCTATTTTGGATGTTTAATGGGCTTTACTATGAACTTTTATATTATTTTTGGGACTAACCTATTAACCGAAGGCCCAGTGCAAATTGCTATTTTTTGCCTATTTTAGTGTTTCGCATAAAAGGAATATCAAATGGAATCCAAACGGAACGAAACCTTCGCGAGGATATTTTTTGGAGCAGATGCAATCCAGGAGACTTGGAGTGGACGCCAACGAAGAAGCGAGGAAGCCACGAGGCAGGAGGGCACGCCCAGGGGGGCCAGGCGCGCCCCCACCCTCGTGGGCCCCTCACAGCTCCACCGACCTACTTCTTTCACCTATATATACTCTTATACCCTGAAACCATCGGGGAGAGCCACGGAACACCTTTTCCACCGCCGCAACCTTCTGTACCCATGAGATCCCGTCTTGGGGCCTTTTTCGGCGCTCCGACGGAGGGGGATTCGATCACGGAGGGCTTCTACATCAACACCATAGCCTCTCCGATGATGTGTGAGTTTTTTACCACAGACCTTCGGGTCCATAGTTATTAGCTAGATGGCTTCTTCTCTCTCTTTGGATCTCAATACAAAGTTCTCCACGATCTTCTTGGAGATCTATTTGATGTAATTATTTTTGCGGTGTGTTTGTCGAGATCCGATGAATTGTGGATTTAAGATCAAGATTATCTATGAACAATATTTGATTCTTCTCTGAATTCTTATATGCATGATTTAATATCTTTGCAAGTCTCTTCGAATTATCAGTTTGGTTTGGCCTACTAGATTGATCTTTCTTGCAATGGGAGAAGTGCTTAGCTTTGGGTTCAATCTTGCGGTGTCCTTTCCCAGTGACAGCAGGGGCAGCAAGGCACGTATTGTATTGTTTCCATCGAGGTAAAAAGACGGGGCTTTGTAGCGACCCGACCTTAGACGGTCAAGTATCTGTGCTTAAGTGTCATCCCTGGATCGGTATGCTGACACACACAGTACTCGAGGATTTATAACAAAGGTAAATCACATGTATAAAATAACGTAAATACTATTACCTCAATCCAAATAGCGGAAGTAACAAGGTTGTGGATTCCCATCAATACCAACGGCAAAGTTGAGTGTAGAAATCGTGACCCTAACGTATCACTTACTCGTCGTAAGAATCCTGCAACATGAGACGTTGCAGCCAGAAAGGGCCAGTACATTGAATGTACTGGCAAATTCACACCATAGGATAATGATGAATAATAGCTATCACTACATGCATATATGGCTGGTGGAAAAGCTCTATGGTTATAATGTTTTTGCGAAAAGCCAATTTTTCCCTACTACAAAGGAATACAATTTATTTAACTACAAAGTTGGTTGAAAACATTGAGAATGGTAAACTCCATCTCAATCCCAATTAAAAGGTAATTAATAACCCAACAAAATTAATTTAGAGTGATGAGATCAACATGATAATCCAAGAACCAGATACTCAAGATGTCCATAACCGGGGACACGGCTAATCGTGATTAGTTTGTACACTCTGCAGAGGTTTGCGCACTTTTCCCCACAAGACTCGATCTCCTCCGTTGGATTTCTTGCACTACAAGGTGTTTCAGAAACGGATGACCGAGACACAGTCTTTCAGAAGCGTTAGCACCTTACGATGGGCAGGCAGTACCACCTACGTCCCCTACATCTGCTAGTCTACCACTGTAAGAGTTCGAACAACTTAATCAACTATGCCAAAGCCCATAATGTCTTGTGGCCGCACATGGAAGTTTCTAGGATGAATAATCTTATGATACCTTTGAGCCTGGGTGGCGGTTCATAGGAGAATCACACGGTACCCTGGGATTTCTAAAAATACAGGCAATCACTGGGTTCCCCAGGTGCCTCAATCCACCCAGATGTGTATTAAAGTTGCCACCTTAAGTTGAACCATTAAATAACAATCTCACGTCTGTCATGGATTCACTCACCCAATCCACGTCTACGAGCATAGCAGAGCAGTATAAGCATAACGTAGTAGTAACCCCCAAGGTTTGAATGCAGGGTAATAGGTTCCTACCTCATCAACTACTTCCCAATACCCACATGTTATCAAATCCTAACCATGCAATGTTTGAGGGTGAAACTAATGCATAAAAACTGGGTATGAAAGGGATATGATCAAAGTGTGAACTTGCCTTGTACTGTTGATGAAGATGATTCGCACTCATAACTCTTGATAGTTCTACTCGTCACACTCTGTTCAATCTATCGTGAGCAAGCAATAGTAACCACACATAAGCAATCACTCAAAAGATCGGGAAGAACGAAGAAGACAGTTTGGAAAACATCAAAACCAAGCAAATAACTCTTGCAACATAAAACAATTTCTAACGGTACCAAAATTATGCGAATTTGGCCTTATCAGAAAGTTTAGGTCAAGAGTTTCGATTTGCAAAAAGAATCAACTAAATCGGAGTTACGAAACTCAAGTTATGTTCAAAAGAAGTTTGAATATGAATCTAAACAAAATTCAAAATTTCAAAATTTCAAAATTTTGATGTGACAGGTTCACTGGATAGGTGAAAGCAAGACGAAGCTATAGGTCCTGGTTTCATCTAATTTGGATAAACGAGTGAAAAGTTATGGCTATTTGAAAAATCAAGGCCAAGCTGTTTTACAGAAGAAAAAAATAAGTACGTCTAAAAAAATCTAGGTCTAATATATAAATACACAGACTAATTGATAATCTAATTATTCTATCGTATTAGTCTAGAAATAATAAACTATGGAAGTATAAAAAGAAAAAAAAAGAAAGAAAGTACCTTTATAAGGTAGAGAAAAGACAACTTCGAAGAGAGGAGACAACTTCCAAAAGTCGCGCCGGAGAGGAGAAAAATATTTTTCTTAAATGAATCTAGTCAAACTAAAATATTGATTTAATCCAAATCAGATTATTTTTGAAGGCTCTATGGGTCTATATTTATAGGTGGAAAAGAGGTTTAGAGTTAAAGGCTAGACAATGTGGGACTAAATGTAGATGTACTTAAACGAAACGGAAGAGAACCGCATGGGCTAGAAGCCTTCGGCCGCCGCGTGCGTACACCGGCTGCCGTTTTTTCGAAATTTATTTTTTTCTGAAATTTGTTTCTAAAAAACTAAACATTAATGAAAATAATAAAAAAATATAAAAGAAAAACGGGCTGGCCTGCTGCTATGCTACACATGTGGGCAGCGGTTAGTTCCAGGCACATGTGTAGTTTTTTTAATAGAAACAGAAAAGGAAAAACGGAATAAACAAAATAAAAGTAAAATTATGTATAGGCATATTATATATCAAAATTTTCAAAAAAAGATTTCCTACAAGCTGAACATTTTTCTAGAGTCAAAACAAAGTCCACACAAATTCAAATAAAGCAAAGAGTGCTACTGCTCTAGTAAAATCCAGTAAAAATCATTTTAAAAATACCAAAATTAATTCAAATTTATTTCTCTCCAATTTTCTGATTAGGGATCATGTTACCCTATTTTCCATATATTTTTATTTTGGAGAAAAATAATTTGAATAAAATCCAAATAACTCCAAATTGAAAATAATTTCAAAAGGACTTTGAATTTAATTCTTTTAAAACTTCCAACTCATATTTCATATATTTTGAAGAAGTCATATTATCTTCTCTCATGAAAATCATTGAGTTGCTTAAAGTTTCTGAATTTGAAATATTTTCAAATGAAATTCAAATATTTTCAAAAACCGTTGTCATTTAAATAAACGGAAGAAGTCATGTCATCTTCTCTCCAGGGTTTTGTGATGAAAAGAATTTGAAATCATGGAGATCAAAATGCAAAATGAAAGTTTTAGGAAAGTCCTTTTATTCCCTCTCATTTAACTTTCAAACAGTTTCGAATTTCACTCAATTTCACTCAGCAATCATACAACCAAGCAAAACTATCTATTTAATATAACATTCCAAAATTTAGAATTTTGGGATGTTACAAACCTACCACCCTTAAAATGAATCTCGTCCTCGAGATTCGGAGAGGCTAGAAAGGAATAGGTTTGGTTTGGGGTCTTCTCAAATTCCATCGATCATCTCCGGAGTTTGGGGTGCTACCACCCTTAGAAACATTGTTACGGTCTCATCAATACTCATATACTTCATTCTTATTGTTGACAGTGTCGGTCTTCTCAGATCTTCAGGATAATTCCTTCTCTGGGCTCTTCCGGTAGTGGCATAACCTTTACCACAATTCTTCTGTCCTTTCATCTTGGTAAGGTTCTTCCATGACTGGGTCTTCTTAGCTGACGGGTCTCGCGCCAATACTAAACAACTATCGGTATCTCATGGTGGTCAACCATTTATGGTTTCTCCTGCAGGAAATGGGTCTGGCTGAACCTCACCGTATATTCTATGATTGGCAACAACTACCTTGTACAAGGGAAAAAAGTTGTCATACCATTCTAAGGCTTAAACAAGGTTTCGATCGCCGTCTCTCTACTATAGGTAAGTCACTCAGATTTACCATCCCACATAGCAAGGCGAATAATAATAGTAAGTCGGTATGGTGATCAATCCATCCCGCACCCAAATCATTATCTTGTATATGGTTTAGCGAATCTCGCATTCTAACACTGGATCATCCTCACCAGCATTGCAGAATTTCTCTTGTCGATGAACTAAGTTTGGATAAATCCATGGATTCTGCAAGCCAGACAAACACCTATCGTTCCTTCACAACTCTCAGGTTTTGCGTAAACTCCTATAAAATCGTCTGTGGGTAAGGTCGTAATCTCCTCCAGGTTTTTTCCTTCAGCAAGAGTGTGTTTGCTTTTTGGCAGGTCCTGGGGCCCGTGGGTTATGGCCCATCTCATCACTTGTAAACCTTGAACTCATCATCGGGGCAACTGATCATTATTCCAACATCCAGCTTCCTAGCATTCTTAAATCCATCCGATTGTACGATCTCTCTTCCTTCTATTGGCACCAAACTAAGACGTGATTACTCAGACTCGTCATGGAGTTACAATTGCTCCATATTTCCAACATTCTACCTCCTTTTTATCCAATAGTGCTTCATCTCTTCATACTCTTGGGAAATCCCACATATCGAGATAAAACTCGTACTTACTTTGTCCAAAGTCCACTTCGTGGAACATCATTATTCCTTCCAGGGGTCAAGTGTCCTCATAGGGTAATACCACCCTTAAAATACACAGATTCATCCATAGACCATAGTTCTCATATCCTCGAAAATGGTCAAAAACTTGCTTCATAAGTAACTACTCATAAAAATCCAAATCAGTACCAACGGTGCTAACTTTATTGATTCTTCAATGATTACAATCTATTGATTTTCCATTACATGCCTCAACTCATCGCCTCAATATAAAGGAAAATGTTCTCACTACTACTGTATACTTCTCACAAACATAACTAATTATCACAAGTCTCCTTCTCCTTGGGACAATCTCTGGCAAAGTGCCCTACTTCATTACAACGGAAACATATTACTTCTGACAAGTCTCAAGGTTTCCTTTTTGGGCAACTGCTGAAGTAGTGCCCCGACTTCCTGCACTTGAAACAGGTGATATGACTCGGGACCTTCCTGGAATCCAATCTTCTTCTCTTCCTGGTCTTTTCCGTTCCAATCAGGGCTTCTATTTCCTGTGGGTCATACTCTACTTCCTTTGTCGGGAATTCTACTAGGTCCCCATTCATACAATTCAGGGAGATGTGTCCTTCTTCTCCACATGAATAGCATAACTTGGTGCAGGGTTTAATTGGGTCTTCTTCAGGTGTGTCCTCCACCTCTTCCTTCATCACAGTTTCTTCTAAAATTTCCATGAGGTCTCCTTTCATTGCTTCTTTCTTCTGTTGGATGGTTCTTTGTACCATGGGGTAAATGTGACACTGAGCAGGGTAGTGGGTAGTCCCTTCACACAAGAAACAAGTGATCTGCCTAGTTGGGCATTCTTCAGTTGTGTGACTTCCTTCACAATTAGGGCATTCATCCTTGTGTTCTTTATGGGTGTGTCCTATTTCTCCATAAAGCTTGCATGCATAAGGTTTCTACATATCATTTCCATAAGGCTTCAATTTCTGGGACACAAACCGAGACTTTGGCAAAGTCAACTTAAATTCTCTCCAAGTGGTTACTCCTTGTGATCCAGTTATGGTTTGGTACATCCTCCACCAAGTAGCAGTACCTCTTTCAAAGCATGGAAGAGCATGATGGGTCATATCCTTTCCGGCTATAGGGTTATTCTTCATGTGATCTTCCCTGTTCTAAATCCATCGGTCTGTCTCCAATTGACTCGTCGGTCTAGAAAATACAAGCTCATCTCCATTCATCCTCTATTGGGTCCATATGGGTTTGGGGTGAGATAAGAGAGATAGAGAGGGATACACACAATGCAACCAATAGTTTTGAAAAGACAGATTTATTTTGTGGCTGTCGAGAAAAAACATCAAACAAATGACTGCTCACCATCGTTGCATCTAACGTAAGTACATAACATGGGTTTGGTCTTCTAAAGGTCAATAATCTTCAACGTCGCCAGACTCTTCAGGTCTTGTTCATATCTCTGATGGCTTCCTCCGATCATTCTTGTCCTTCTCAAGTTCCTCTACCAGATTTCTGTTGATGCGAAGTCTCTAGTGACATCCTTTAATATTTCTGGAGTTGTGTTCCAAACTTTTGGGTTTCAACATCCTTGGTATGAGCCATGGTCCTACTGTCCTTTAGTTCCTGACAAATCTCTGGTATCTTGAGGTTGTAGCTCCTCCAGCTTGGCTACTTTTAGCTTCTGGTTCCTGAGTTCTTCACGAAATGCTTCCTTGTCTAATACGGCTCCCTAGAGCTCCATCTTAAAATTCTTGATGTACTACTCCAGATCCTAGTGATACACCGGCTAAGGTTAAAACTTTATCTTTTGCTGATATATGCTCCATCAACCTTGTACCATCCAATCCTTCCGAAGAAATGCATGCTTAACTTTAGCACGGCGGCAATAGCATAAGCGGGCGTTAAAATCATGGATAGCCGTGTTTCTGCTCTTGCCATTTCCATGAGCTATCCTTCCATAGTTGATATCTCCTGCCTTAGGGTTTCTTGACAAAACTTTGAGTTCTAATGCTCCATGCTCCGGTCTTTCTTTGATACACCTTGATCTCGGGTAGTGACAGCTTCCATAGTCTTCCAAGTTCCATAAGGGGTGCCTTCCCAGGTCATACTAAATCTGGGAATTCTTCATAGCCTCCAAATTCTCCTAGTCTTCAGAGTCTTCAACCGTTGGAGTTTCCATTATTATAATGCATGGTAAAATCCTCTTCATTCCAAAGTGGTCTTAGTTGTCCGATATCTTGTACTTCTTGGAGTGATCTCATCAGCTGAATATTCGTGTGGTCAAAATGGAAAAGGGGTATGGTCTCACTAAAAGGGAATATTTGAATAAGCTCAGAAGAGAAGAGAGGTAAAAGATCCTTTTGAAAATAATGTTTTAGAGAAAATCTTTCCTATGGGCTTGCTAGTTTCTAGGGTCACGTCCTACAGTCAACATGTGCTCTGATACCATCTTGTAGCGACCCGACCTCAGACGGTCAAGTCTCTGTGCTTAAGTGTCATCCCTGGATCGGTATGCTAACACACACAGTACTCGAGGATTTATAACGTAGGTAAATCACATGTATATAATAACGTAAATACTATTACCTCAATCCAAATAGTGGAAGTAACAAGGTTGTGGATTCCCATCAACACCAACGGCAAAGTTAAGTGTAGAAATCATAATCATAATGTATCACTTACTCGTCGTAAGAATCCTGCAACATGAGACGTTGCAGCCAGAAAGGGTCAGTACATTGAATGAACTGGCAAATTCACACCATAGGATAATGATGAATAATAGCTATCACTACATGCATATATGGCTGGTGGAAAAGCTCTATGGTTATAATGTTTTTGCGAAAAGCCAATTTTTCCCTACTGCAAAGGAATACATTTTATTTAACTACAAAGTTGGTTGAAAACATTGAGAATGGTAAACCCCATCTCAATCCCAATTAAAAGGTAATTAATAACCCAACAAAATTAATTTAGAGTGATGAGATCAACATGATAATCCAAGAACCAGATACTCAAGATGTCCATAATTGGGGATACGGCTAATCATGATTAGTTTGTACACTCTGCAGAGATTTGCACACTTTTCCCCACAAGACTCAATCTCCTTCGTTGGATTTCTCGCACTACAAGGTGTTTGAGAAACGGATGACCGAGACACAGTCTTTCAGAAGCGTTAGCACCTTACGATGGGTAGACAGTACCACCTACATCTGCTAGTCTACCACTGTAAGAGTTTGAACAACTTAATCAACTATGCCAAAGCCCATAATGTCTTGTGGCCGCAGATGGAAGTTTCTAGGATGAATAATCTTATGATACCTTTGAGCCTGGGTGGCAGTTCATAGGAGAATCACATGGTACCCTGGGATTTCTAAAAATACAGGCAATCACTGGGTTCCCCAGGTGCCTCAATCCACCCAGATGTGTATTAAAGTTGCCACCTTAAGTTGAACCATTAAATAACAATCTCACATCTGTCATGGATTCACTCACCCAATCCACGTCTACGAGCATAGCAGAGCAGTATAAGCATAACGTAGTAGTAACCCCCAAGGTTTGCATGCAGGGCAATAGGTTCCTACCTCATCAACTACTTCCCAATACCCACATGTTATCAAATCCTAACCATGCAATGTTTGAGGGTGAAACTAATGCATAAAAACTGGGTATGAAAGGGATATGATCAAAGTGTGAACTTGCCTTGTACTGTTGATGAAGATGATTCACACTCATAACTCTTGATAGTTCTACTCGTCACACTCCGTTCAATCTATCATGAGCAAGCAATAGTAACCACACATAAGCAATCACTCAAAAGATCGGGAAGAACAAAGAAGACAATTTGGAAAACATCAAAACCAAGCAAATAAATCTTGCAACATAAAACAATTTCTAACAGTACCAAAATTATGTGAATTTGGCCTTATCAGAAAGTTTAGATCAAGAGCTTCGATTTGCAAAAAGAATCAACTAAATCGGAGTTACGAAACTCAAGTTATGTTCAAAAGAAGTTTGAATATGAATCTAAACAAAATTCAAAATTTGAAAATTTCAAAATTTTGATGTGACAGGTTCACTGGATAGGTTAAAGCAAGACGAAGCTATAGGCGCTGGTTTCATCTAATTTGGATAAACGAGTGAAAAGTTATGGCTATTTGAAAAATCAAGGCCAAGCTATTTTACAGAAGAAAAAAATAACTACTCCCTCCTTCCATCTATATATGGCCTAATACGTTTTTCGAGACTAACTTTGACCAAATATTAGAGCAATAATATATGACATGCAACTTACACAAAGCACACCGTTAAATTCGTGTGTGAAAGGAGCTTCCAATGATATAATTTTGACATTGTGCATGCCATATACTATTAATCTTGTCAATAGTCAAAGGCGGTCTTAAAAAATGCATTAGGCCCTATATAGATGGAAGGAGGGAGTACACCTAAAAAATCTAGGTCTAATGTATAAATACAGAGACTAATTAATAATTTAATTATTCTATCGTATTAGTCTAGAAATAATAAACTACGAAAGTATAAAAAGAAAAAAAACAAAGATAGATACCTTTATAAGGCAGAGAAAAGACAACTTCGGAGAGAGGAGACAACTTCCAGAAGTCGCGCCGAAGAGGAGAAAAATATTTTTCTTAAATGAATCTAGTCAAACCAAAATATTGATTTAACCCGAATCAGATGATTTTTAGAGGCTCTATGGGTCTATATTTATAGGTAGAAAAGAGGTTTAGGAGTTAAAGGCTAGACAATGTGGGACTAAATGTAGACGTACTTAAACGAAACGGAGGTGAACCGCATGGGCTAGAAGCCTTCGGCCGCCGCGCACGTACACGGGCTGCAGTTTTTTTTTGAAGTCTATTTTTTCTGAAATTTGTTTCTAAAAAACTAAACATTGATGAAAATAATAAAAAATACAAAAGAAAACAAAAGAAAAATGGGCCGGCCTGCTGCTATGCTACGCATGTGGGCGGCGGTTAGTTCTAGGCGCACACGTAGTTTTTTTTAATAGAAACAGAAAAGGAAAAACAGAATAAACAAAATAAAAGTAAAATTATATATAGGCATATTATATATCAAAATTTTCAGAAAAAGATTTCCTACAAGCTGAACATTTTTCTAGAGTCAAAACAAAATCCACACAAATTCAAATAAAGCAAAGAGTGCTACTACTCTAGTAAAATCCAGTAAAAATCATTTCAAAAATACCAAAATTAATTCAAATTTATTTCTCTCCAATTTTCTGATGTAGGCATCATGTTACCCTATTTTCCATATATTTTTATTTTGAAGAAAAATAATTTGAATAAAATCCAAATAACTATAAATTGAAAATAATTTCAAAAGGACTTTGAATTTAATTCTTTTAAAACTTCCAACTCATATTTCATATATTTTGAAGAAGTCATATTATCTTCTCTCGTGAAAATCATTGAGTTGCTTAAAGTTTCTGAATTTGAAATATTTTCAAATGAAATTCAAATATTTTCAAAACCCCTTGTCATTTAAATAAACGGAAGAAGTCATGTCATCTTCTCTCCAGGGTTTTACGATGAAAAGAATTTGAATTCATGGAGATCAAAATGCAAAATGAAAGTTTGGGAAAGTCCTTTTATTCCCTCTCATTTAACTTTCAAGCAGTTTCGAATTTCACCCAATTTCACTCAAGCAATCATACAACCAAGCAAAACTATCTATTTAATATAACATTCCAAAATATAGAATTTTGGGATGTTACAGGCTTATATCATATTGCTTGAGTTTATCCCTCTACATCTTGTCATCTTGCCTAATGCATTACTCTTTTCTTATGAACTTAATACTCTAGATGCATGCTGGATAGCGGTCGATGTGTGGAGTAATAGTAGTAGATGCAGAATCGTTTCGGTCTACTTGTCACGAACGTGATGCCTATGTTTATGATCATGCCTAGATATTCTCATAACTATGCGCTTTTCTATCAATTGCTCGACAGTAATTTGTTCACCCACTGTAATATTTGCTATCTTGAGAGAAACCACTAGTGAAACCTATGGCCCCGGGGTCTATTTTACATCATATTAGTCTCCCGTCAACTAGCTATTTCTGTCGCCGTTTACTTTGCAATCTTTACTTTCCAATCTATACAACAAAAATACCAAACATATTTATCTTATTATCTTTATCAGATCTCACTTTGCAAGTGGCCATGAAGGGATTGACAACCCCTTTATCGCATTGGTCGCAAGGTTCTTGATTGTTTGTGCAGGTACTAGGCGACTTGCGTGTAGTCTCCTACTGGATTGATACCTTGGTTCTCAAAAACTGAGGGAAATACTTACGCTACTTTGCTGCATCACCCTTCCCTCTTCAAGGGAAAACCAACGCATGCTCAAGAGGTAGCAAGAAGGATTTCTGGCGCCGTTGCCGAGGAGATCTATGCATAAGTCAAGACATACCAAGTACCCATCACAAACTCTTATGCCCCGCATTACATTATTTGCCATATGCCTCTCGTTTTCCACTCCCCCACTTCACCTTTTCCTTTTCTTCGCCTTCTTCCCATTTGTATCTTTGTTTGTGTTTCCATGTGCCTTCTATTTGCTTGCATCTTTGCTTGCTAAAAATCTATTGATATGGATCCACTTAAAGTGTTCTACTTGGATCATCTTCGATTCTTATGCGCTCGTGTTGAAACCCCAACTAGCCTAGTTGATGGGAAATCTTTAGATGAGCATGCTCATTTTGTGCGTCACTGTTTGTCTGAAAAAGGGAGAATCTTATGGGATCAAATAAACAGATTGTTGTGTTATGCTTGGAATCTTTGTGAAATTTATGATTTTACTTGTTGCTCTAAGAACCCTAAAAACACCTCCTTTACCTAGGTGAGTTTAATGATAATGAAATCTTATCTTCTTATGCAAAGGGTGTTTATAATTACTACGATATCGAACAAATTGAAGATTTTTTTTTGTTTTTATGGGTGCTTATGAAGTTACTTCTTTGATTAAAAAGTATGATATTACTCTCTACGAATCTGAAAATTTTGACATACTTAAATATTGCTATATAAACTATGCTCATAATGTCTATGTCAAATAATTTATTGAAAGAATGACCATTGCTTGCGAAGAAAATAATGATATACATGAATCTATAGATAATTATGATCCCGATGATTTGATTGAAATATCCATTTATGAACATGATGCTTGCTATTCTTGTGGCCATGATGCCAATATTTGTGAAGATGAGTTGGTTGTAGTTCCTTATGTTAAACATGAGATCGTTGCTATTGCACCCATACTTGATAGTTCCTTCGGTGAAAAGCATGATTGTAATGATGTTATTATAAATTCTCTTAATGACAATTGTGTTAATGATATGCAAAACCTCAAGCTTGGGGATGCTAGTTTTGCTATGACTACTATTTGTTGCAATGATCATGATTGGGGTGATTCTTTTTATGATCTTGATAATTAATTTAAGCCCCATGATGAATAAGAGATTGATAATAATGTTTGCAATAATATTGAAAGTGGGTTTGTAAGAGTGTCAATTTTAGATCCCACATATTTGGAGAATGTTCAATCTTATGAAGTTTTTGATAAAAGTGGGTTTGGAGAGTTCATGACTTTAGTTAATGTTAATCCCACTATTTTGGAAGAGTGTTAACTTTGCCTATATGTGGATCATGTTAAGAATATGTTGTGTGATAACTATATTGTTGAATTCCATTATGATCCTACATGTAATTATTATGAGAGAGGAAAATATGGTTGTAGAAATTTTCATGTTACTAAATTACCTCTCGTTATGTTGAGATTTCTATTGTTCCTTTTTTTCCTTGCATATGCTAGTTTTCCCTTGCCTTGATAATTTGTTTGCTTATAAAATGCCAATGCCTAGGAAGTATGTTAGACTTATATGTGTTTGTCACATGCTTTATGATGCTCCTTTTGTGCTTCAATTCTTGTCTTTCATGTGAGCATCGTTAAATGCCTAGCTAGGGGCGTTAAACGATAGCGCTTGTTGGGAGGCAACCCAATTTTATTTTTGTTTCTTGTTTTTGTTCCTGTTTAGTAATAAATAAATCATCTATCTACTGCTATGATTGTGTTTTTTGGTGTTTTAATTAGTGTTTGTGCCAAGTAAAGCCTTTAGGATCTTCTTGGATGATTGTTGTTTGATCTTGCTGAAAAAACAGAAAGTATGCGCTCACGAGAATAATTTACATTTTTTACCAGAGAGCGATAAAATACCAATTCCAACTGCAGTAGAATTTTTGGAGTTACAGAAGTATACATTAGATACAGATTACTACAGACTGTTATGTTTTTGACAGATTCTGTTTTTCGTGTGTTGTTTGCTTATTTTGATGAATATATGGCTAGTATCGGGGGGGGTATGAACCATAGAGAAGTTGGAATAGAGTAGGTTTAACACCAACATAAATAAAGAATGAGTTCATTACAATACCTTAAAGTGGTGATTTGTTTTCTTATACTAACGGAGCTCATGTATTTTTCTGTTGAGTTTTGTGTTGTGAAGTTTTGAAGTTTTTGGGTAAAGATTTGATGGATTCTTGAATAAGGAGTGGCAAGAGCCTAAGCTTGGGGATGCCCAGGGCACCCCAAGGTAAAATTTAAGGGCAACCAAAAATCCTAAGCTTGGGGATGCCCCGGAAGGCCTCCCCTCTTTCGTCTTCGTCCATCGGTAACTTTACTTGAGACTATATTTTTATTCACCACATGATATGTGTTTTGCTTGGAGCGTCTTGTATGATTTGAGTCTTTGATTTTTAGTTTACCACAATCATCCTTGTTGTACACACCTTTTGGAGAGACACACATGAATCAGAATTTATTAGAATACTCTTTGCGCTTCACTTATATATTTTGAGCTAGATAATTTTGCTCTAGTGCTTCACTTATATCTTTTAGAGCACAATGGTGGTTTTATTTTATAGAAATTATTGATCTCTCATGCTTCACTTATATTATTTTGAGAGTCCTTTATAACATCATGGTAATTTTCTTTGGCTATAAAATTAGTCTTAAGATGATAGGCATCCAAGATGGGCATAATAAAAACTTTCATATAGAGTGCATTGAATACTATGAGAAGTTTGATACTTGATGATTGTTTTGAGATATGAATACGGTAATATTAGAGTTATGCTAGATGAGTAGTTGTGAATTTGAGAAATACTTGTGTTAGAGTTTGCAAGTCCCGTAGCATGCACGTATGGTAAACGTTGTGTGACAAATTTGAAGTATGAGGTGTTTCTTTTATTGTCCTCCTTATGAGTGGCGGTCGGGGACGAGCGATGGTCTTTTCGTACCAATCTATCCCCCTAGGAGCATGCGCGTAATGCTTGGTTTTTGATGACCTGTACATTTTTTTCAATAAGTATGTGAGTTCTTTATGACTAATGTTGAGTCCATGGATTATACGCACTCTCACCTTCCCATCATTGCTAGCCTCTTCGATACCGTGCATTGCCCTTTCTCACCTTGAGAGTTGGTGCAAACTTCACCGGTGCATCCAACCCCCGTGATATGATATGCTCTATCACACATAAACCTATTTATATCTTCCTCAAAACAGCCACCATACCTACCTATTATGGCATTTCCATAGCCATTCCGAGATATATTGTCATGCAACTTTCCCCGTTAGGTTTATTATGACATGTTTCATCATTGTCATATTGCCTTGCATGATCATGTAGTTGACATCGTATTTGTGGCAAAGCCACCATGCATAATTTCATACATGTTACTCTTGGTTCATTGCCCATCCCGGTACACCGTCAGAGGCATTCATATAGAGTCATACTTTGTTCTAGTATCGAGTTGTAATCTTTGAGTTGTAAATAAATAGAAGTGTGATGATCATCCTTAATAGAGCATTGTCCCAAAAAGAAAAAAAGAAAGGCCAAATAAAAAAGGGACAATGCTACTATCCTTTTTCCACACTTGTGCTTCAAAGTAGCACCATGATCTTCATGATAGAGAGTCTCTTATATTTTCAATTTCATATACTAGTGGGAATTTTTCATTATAGAAATTAGCTTGTATATTCCAACAATGGGATTCCTCAAATGCCCTAGGTATTCGTGAGCAAGCAAGTTGGATGCACACCCACTTAGTTTCTTTTGTTGAGCTTTCATACATTTATAGCTCTAGTGCATCTGTTACATAGCAATCCCTACTCCTCGGATTGGCATCAATTGATGGGCATCTCCATAGCCCGTTGATTAGCCACGTCAATGTGAGACTTTCTCTTTTTTTTGTCTTCTCCACACAACCCCCATTATTATATTCTATTACACCCATAGTGCTATGTCCATGGCTCATGCTCATGTATTGCGTGAACGTTGAAAAAAGTTTGAGATTATTAAAGTATGAAACAATTTCTTGGCTTGTCATCGGGGTTGTGCATGATGAGAGAATTTTTGTGTGACGAAAATGAAGCATAGCCAAACTATATGATTTTGTAGGGATAAGCTTTCTTTGGCCATGTTATTTTAAGAAGACATAATTGCTTAGTTAGTATGCTTGAAGTATTATTATTTTTATGTCAATACTAAACTTTTGTCTTGACTCTTTCGGATCTGAACATTCATGCCACAATAAACAAAATTACATTGAAAATTATGTTAGGTAGCATTCCACATCAAAAATTCTGTTTTTATCATTTACCTACTCGAGGACGAGCAGGAATTAAGCTTGGGGATGCTTGATACATCTCCAACGTATCTATAATTTTTGATTGTTCCATGCTATTATATTATCTGTTTTGGATGTTTAATGGGCTTTACTATGCACTTTTATATTATTTTTGGGACTAGCCTATTAACCGAAGGCCCAGTGCAAATTGCTGTTTTTTGCCTATTTCAGTGTTTCACAGAAAAGGAATATCAAACGAAAAGAAACCTTCGCGGGGATCTTTTTTGGAACAGATGCAATCCAGGAGACTTGGAGTGGATGTCAAGGAAGCAGCAAGGATGCCACGAGGCAGGAGGGCGCGCCCCCCACCCTCATGGGCCCCTCGCAGCTCCACCGACGTACTTCTTTCGCCTATATATACTCTTATACCCGGAAACCATCGGGGAGAGCCACGAAACACCTTTTCCACCGCCGCAACCTTCTGTACCCATGAGATCCCATCTTGGGGCCTTTTCCGGCGCTCCGCCGGAGGGGGATTAGATCACGGAGTACTTCCACATCAACACCATAGCCTCTTCGATGATGTGTGAGTAGTTTACCACATACCTTCGGGTCCATAGTTATTAGCTAGATGGATTATTCTCTCTCTTTGGATCTCAATACAAAGTTCTCCTGGAACTTCTTGGAGATCTATTCAATGTAATTCTTTTTGTGGTGTGTTTGTCGAGATCCGATGAATTGTGGATTTATGATCAAGATTATCTATGAACAATATTTGATTCTTCTCTGAATTCTTATATGCATGATTAAATATCTTTGCAAGTCTCTTTGAATTATTAGTTTGGTTTGGCCTACTAGATTGATCTTTCTTGCAATGGGAGAAGTGCTTAGCTTTGGGTTCAATCTTGCGGTGTCCTTTCCCAGTGACAGCAGGGGCAGCAATGCACGTATTGTATTGTTTCCATCGAGGGTAAAAAGATGGGGTTTATATCATATTGCTTGAGTTTATCCCTCTACATCATGTCATCTTGCCTAATGCGTTACTCTGTTCTTATGAACTTAATAGTCTAGATGCATGTTGGATAGCAGTCGATGTGTGGAGTAATAGTTGTAGATGCAGAATCGTTTCGGTCTACTTGTCACGGACATGATGCCTATGTTTTTGATCATGCCTAGATATTCTCATAACTATGCGCTTTTCTATCAATTGCTCGACAGTAATTTGTTCACCCACCATAATATTTGCTATCTTGAGAGAAGCCACTAGTGAAACCTATGGCCCCCGGGTCTATTTTACATCATATTAGTCTCCCGCCAACTAGCTATTTCTGTCGCCGTTTACTTTGCAATCTTTACTTTCCAATCTATACAACAAAAATACCAAACATATTTATCTTATTATCTTTATCAGATCTCACTTTGCAAGTGGCCATGAAGGGATTGACAACCCCTTTATCGCATTGGTCGCAAGGTTCTTGATTGTTTGTGCAGGTACTAGGCGACTTGCGTGTAGTCTCCTACTGGATTGATACCTTGGTTCTCAAAAACTGAGGGAAATACTTACGCTACTTTGTTGCATCACCCTTTCCTCTTTAAGGGAAAACCAACGCATGCTCAAGAGGTAGCAGGGTGCCCCCCCTCCCCACGTATATAAAGGAGGGAGAGGGGAGGCCGGCCAGCCTCTCTAGGCGTGCCAAGGGGGAGGAGTCCTCGTCCTAGTAGGAGTAGGACTCTCCCTTTCCTAGTCCAACTAGGAATAGGAGGAAGAGGGAGAAGGAGAAAGGAAAGGGGGGCCGCCCCCCACCCAATTCGGATTGGGCCTGGGGGGGGTGCCCCTTCCTAGGCTGCCTTCTCTTTTCTCCCACTAATGCCCATTAAGGCCCATATCCTCCCCGTGGGGTTCCGGTAACCCCTCGGTTCTCCGGTAAATGCCCGAACTCACTCGGAACCATTCCGATGTCCAAACATAGCCTTCCAATATATCGATCTTTATGTCTCGACCAATCCGAGACTCCTCGTCATGTCAGTGATCATATCCAGGACTCCTAACTACATTCGGTACATCAAAACACATAAACTCATAATTCCGATCGTCACCGAACGTTAAGCGTGTGGACCCTACGGGTTCGAGAACTATGTAGACATGAACGAGACTCATCTTTGGTCAATAACCAATAACGGAACCTGGATGCTCATATTGGTTCCTACATATTCTACGAAGATCTTTATCGGTCAAACCACATAACAACATACGTTGTTCCCTTTGTCATCGGTATGTTACTTGCCCGAGATTCGATCGTCTGTATCTCAATACCTAGTTCAATTTCGTTAGCGGTAAGTCTCTTTACTCGTTCCGTAATGCAACATCTCGTAACTGACTCATTAGTCACATTTCTTGCAAGGCTTATAGTGATGTGCATTAATGAGAGGGCCCAGAGATACCTCTCCGATACACGGAGTGACAAATCCTAATCTCGATCTATGCCAACTCAACAAACACCATTGGAGACACCTGTAGCATATTTATAGTCACCCAGTTGCTTTGTGACGTTTGATAGCACACTAAGTGTTCCTCCGGTATTCGGGAGTTGCATAATCTCATAGTCACAGGAACATGTATAAGTTATGGAGAAAGCAATAACAATAAACTAAATGATCAAAGTGCTAAGCTAACGGATGGGTCAAGTCAATCACATCATTCTGTAATGATGTGATCCCGTTCATCAAATGGCAACTCTTTTCCATGGCTAGGAAACTTAACCATCTTTGATTAACGAGCTAGTCAAGTAGAGGCATACTAGTGACACTCTGTTTGTCTATGTATTCACACATGTACTAAGTTTCCTGTTAATACAATTCTAGCATGAATAATAAACATTTATCATGATAGAAGGAAATATAAATAACAACTTTATTATTGCCTCTAGGGCATATTTCCTTCAGTCTCCCACTTGCACTAGAGTCAATAATCTAGATTACATTGTAATGATTCTAACACCCATGGAGTCTTGGTTTTGATCATGTTTTGCTCGTGAGAGAGGCTTAGTCAATGGGTCTGCAACATTCAGATCCGTATGTATCTTGCAAATCTCTATGTCTCCCTCCTTGACTTGATCGCGGATGGAATTGAAGCATCTCTTGATGTGCTTGGTTCTCTTGTGAAATATGGATTCCTTTGCCAAGGCAATTGCACCAGTATTGTCACAAAAGATTTTCATTGGACCCGATGCACTAGGTATGACACCTAGATCGGATATGAACTCCTTCATCCAGACTCCTTCATTTGCTGCTTCCGAAGCAGCTATGTACTCCGCTTCACACGTAGATCCCACCACGACGCTCTGCTTGGAACTGCACCAACTGACAACTCCACCATTCAATAAAAATATGTATCCGGTTTGTGACTTAGAGTCATCCGGATTAGTGTCAAAGCTTGCATCGACGTAACCATTTACGACGAGCTCTTTTGTCACCTCCATAAACGAGAAACATATCCTTAGTCCTTTTCAGGTATTTCAGGATGTTCTTGATAGCTGTCCAGTGATCCACTCCTGGATTACTTTGGTAGCTCCTTGCTAAACTAATGGCAAGGCACACATCAGGTCTGCTACACAACATTGCATACATGATAGAACCTATGGCTGAAGCATAGTGAATGACTCTCATTTTCTCTCTATATTCTGCAGTGGTCGGGCATTGAGTCTGACTCAACTTCACACCTTGTAACACAAGAAAGAACCCTTTCTTTGCTTAATCCATTTTGAACTTCTTCAAAACTTTATCAAGGTATGTGCTTTCTGAAAGTACAATTAAGCGTCTTGATCTATGTCTATAGATCTTGATGCAGAATATATAAGCAGCTTCATCAAGGTCTTTCATTGAAAAATTCATATTCAAGTATCCTTTTATGCTATTCAGAAATTCGGTATCATTTCTGATCAGCAATATGTCATCCACATATAATATCAGAAATGCTACAGAGGTCCCACTCACTTTCTTGTAAATACATGCTTCTCCAAAAGTCTGTATAAAACCATATGCTTTGATCACACTATCAAAGCGTATGTTCCAACTCCGAGAGGATTGTACCAGTCCATAAATGGATCGCTAGAGCTTGCACACTTTGTTAGCACCTTTTGGATCAACAAAACCTTCTGGTTGCATCATATACAATTCTTCTTTAAGATATCCATTAAGGAATACAGTTTTGACATCCATTTGCCAAATTTCATAATCATAAAATGCAGCAATTGCTAACATGATTCGGACAGACTTAAGCATCGCTACGGGTGAGAAGGTCTCATCATAGTCAACTCCTTGAACTTGTCGAAAACCTTTTGCAACAAGTCGAGCTTTGTAGACAGTAACATTACCGTCAACGTTAGTCTTCTTCTTGAAGATCCATTTATTCTCTATGGCCTACCGATCATCGGGCAAGTCAACCAAAGTCCACACTTTGTTCTCATACATGGATCCCATCTCAGATTTCATGGCCTCAAGCCATTTTGCGGAATCTGGGCTCATCATCGCTTCCTCATAGTTCGTAGGTTCGTCATGGTCAAGTAACATGACCTCCAGAATAGGATTACCGTACCACTCTGGTGCGGATCTTACTCTGGTTGACCTACGAGGTTCGGTAGTAACTTGATCAGAAGTTTCATGATCATCATCATTAGCTTCCTCACTTACTGGTGTAGGAATCACTGGAACTGATTTCTGTGATGAACTACTTTCCAATAAGGGAGTAGGTACAATTACCTCATCAAGTTCTACTTTCCTCCCACTCACTTCTTTCGAGAGAAACTCCTTCTCTAGAAAGGATCCATTCTTAGCAACGAATATCTTGCCTTCGGATCTGTGATAGAAGGTGTACCCAATAGTCTCCTTTGGGTATCCTATGAATACACATTTCTCCGAATTGGGTTCGAGCTTATCAGGTTGAAGCTTTTTCACATAAGCATCGCAGCCCCAAACTTTAAGAAATGACAACTTGGGTTTCTTGCCAAACCACAGTTCATAAGGTGTCATCCAACGGATTTTGATGGTGCCCTATTTAAAGTGAATGCAACCGTCTCTAAAGCATAACCCCAAAATGATAGTGGTAAATCAGTGAGAGACATCATAGATCGCACCATATCTAATAAAGTGCGGTTACGACATTCGGACACACCATTAAGCTGTGGTGTTCCAGGTGGCGTGAGTTGTGAAACTATTCCGCATTGTTTCAAATGAAGACCAAACTCGTAACTCAAATATTCTCCTCCACGATCAGATCGTAGAAACTTAATTTTTCCACTCCACTCTGAAATTATTTGAAATTTTCAAATGTTTCAGACTTATGTTTCATCAAGTAGATATACCAATATCTGCTCAAATCATCTGTGAAGGTAAGAAAATAAACGATACCTTCCATGAGCATCAACACTCATCGGACCGCATACATTAGTATGTATTACTTCCAATAAGTCTATTGCTCGCTCCATTGTTCCGGAGAACAGGGCCTTAGTCATCTTGCCCATGAGGCATGGTTAGCATCAAGTGATTCATAATCAAGTGATTACAAAAGCCCATCAGCATGGAGTTTCTTCATGCGCTTTACACCAATCTGACCTAAACGGCAGTGCCACAAATAAGTTGCACTATCATTATTAAACTTATATATTTTGGCTTCAATACTATGAACATGTGTATCACTACTATCAAGATTTAGTAAAATAGACCACTCATCAAGGGTGCATGACCATAAAAGATATTATTCATATAAATAGAACAACCATTATTCTCTTATTTAAATGAATAACTGTCTCGCATCAAAAAAGATCCAGATAAAATGTTCATGCTCAACACTGGCACCAAATAACAATTATTTAGGTCTAAAACTAATCCCGAAGGTAGATGTAGAGGTAGCGTGCCGACGGCGATCACATCGACTTTGGAACCATTTCCCACACGCATCATCACCTCGTGCTTAGCCAATCTTCGCTTAATCCATATCCCCTGTTTCGAGTTGCAAATATTAGCAACAGAACCAGTATCAAATACCCAGGCACTACTGCGAGCATTAGTAAGGTACATATCAATAACATGTATATCAAATATACCTTTCACTTTGCCATCCTTCTTCTCCGCCAAATACTTGGGGCCGTTTCGCTTCCAGTGACCAGTCCCTTTGCAGTAAAAGCACTCAGTCTCAGGCTTAGGTCCAAACATGGGCTTCTTCACTTGAGCAGCAACTTTCTTGCTGTTCTTCTTGAAGTTCCCCTTCTTCCATTTACCCTTTTTCTTGAAACCGGTGGTCTTGTTGACCATCAACACTTGATGCTCCTTCTTGATTTCTACCTCCACAGCCTTTAGCATTGCGAAGAGCTCGGGAATTGTCTTATCCATCCCTTGCATATTATAGTTCATCACAAAGCTCTTGTAGCTTAGTGGCAGTGATTGAAGAACTCTGTCAATGACACTATCATCAGGAAGATTAACTCCCAGCTGAGTCAAGTGATTGTGGTACGCGGACATTCTGAGTATATGTTCATTGACATAACTATTCTCCTCCATTTTGCAGCTGTAGAACTTATTGGAGACTTCATATCTCTCAATCTGGACATTTGCTTGAAATATTAACTTTAACTCCTGGAACATCTCATATGCACCATGATGTTCAAAATGTCGTTGAAGTCCCGGTTCTAAGCCGTAAAGCATGGCACATTGAACTATCGAGGAGTCATCAGCTTTGCTCTGCCAGACATTCATAACATCTGGTGTTGCTCCTGCAACAGGTTTGTCACCTAGCGGTGCTTCCAGGACGCAATTCTTCTGTACAACAATGTGGATAATCCTCAAGTTACTGGCCCAGTCCATGTAATTGCTACCATCATCTTTCAACTTAACCTTCTCTAGGAACGCATTAAAATTCAACGGAAAAATAGCACGGGCCATCTATCTACAACAACATAGACATGCAAAATACTATCAGGTACTAAGTTCATGATAAATTAAAGTTCAATTGATCATATTACTTAAGAACTCCCACTTAGATAGACATCCCTCTAATCATCTAAGTGATCACGTGATCCATATCAACTAAACCATGTCCGATCATCACGTGAGATGGAGTAGTTTTCAATGGTGAACATCACTATGTTGATCATATCTACTATATGATTCACGCTCGACCTTTCGGTCTCAGTGTTCTGAGGCCATATCTACATATGCTAGGCTCGTCAAGTTTAACCCGAGTATTCCGCGTGTGAAAAACTGGCTTGCACCCATTGTATGTGAACGTAGAGCTTATCACACCCGATCATCACGTGGTGTCTCGGCACAACTAACTGTAGCAACGGTGCATACTCAGGGAGAACACTTGTACCTTGAAATTTAGTGAGAGATCATCTTATAATGCTACCGCCTAACTAAGCAAAATAAGATGCATAAAGGATAAACATCACATGCAATCAATATAAGTGATATGATATGGCCATCATCATCTTGTGCCTTTGATCTCCATCTCCAAAGCACCGTCATGATTGACACGTCTCCGTCGTATCTATAATTTTTGATTGTTCCATGTCAATATTCTACAACTTTCATATACTTTTGGCAACTTTTTATACTATTTTTGGGACTAAAATAATGATCCAGTGCCCAGTGCCAGTTCCTGTTTGTTGCATGTTTTTTGTTTCGCAGAATATCCTTATCAAACGGAGTTAAAACGGGATAAAAACTGATGGAGATTTTTTTGGAATATATATGATTTTTGGGAAGAGAAATCCACGCGAGACGATGCCTGAGGAGGCCATGAGGCACGGGGCACGCCCCTAACCCTCGTGGCCACCCCGTAAGGAGGTTGATGTCGTTCTTTCGCTGCAATAAAGCTAATATCCGGATAGAGACCGTGTTAAAATTTCAGCCCAATCGGAGTTACGGATCTCCGGGAATATAAGAAATAGTGAAAGGGTAGAATCTGAGAACGCAGAAATAGAGAGAGACAAAGAGACAGATCCAATCTCGGAGGGGCTCTCGCCCCTCCCATGCCATGGAGGCCAAGAACCAGAGGGGAAACCCTTCTCCCATCCAGGGAGGAGGTCAAGGAAGAAGAAGACGAAGGGGCCCCCTCTCCCCTTCTCTTCCGGTGGCACCGGAACGCTGCCGTGGCCATCATCATCACCACAATCTTCACCAACAACTTCACCGCCATCATCACCAACTATTCCCCCCTCTATGCAGTGATGTAACCTCTCTCTTACCCGCTATAATCTCTAATTAAACATGGTTCTCAATGCTATATATTATTTCCCAATGATGTATGGCTATCCTATGATGTTTGAGTAGATCCGTTTTGTCCTATGGGCTAGTTGATGATCAAGATTGGTTTGAGTTGCATGTTTTATTATTGGTGCTGTCCTATGGTGATCTCCGTGTTGCGCAAGCGTGAGGGATCCCTGTTGTAGGGTGTTGCAATACGTTCATGATTCGCTTATAGTGGGTTGCGTGAGTGACTGAAACACAAACCCGAGTAAGGGGGTTGTTGCGTATGGGATAAAGAGGACTTGATGCTTTAATGCTATGGTTGGGTTTTACCTTAATGATATTTAGTAGTTGCAGATGCTTTCTATAGTTCCAATCATAAGTGCATATGATCCAAGTAGAGAAAGTATGTTAGCTTATGCCTCTCCCTCATATAAAATTGCAATAATGATTACCGGTCTAGTTATCGATTGCCTAGGGAGATATAACTTTCTCGTAACAAAAAGCTCTCTACTAAAACTAATTTAGTTGTGTCTTTATCAAACAGCCCCTACTTCTTATTTACTTGCTCTTCATTATCTTGCAAACCTATCCAAAAACACCTACAGAATACTTCTAGTTTCATACTTGTTCTATGTAAAGCGAACGTCAAGCATGCCTAGAGTTGTATCGGTGGTCAATAGAACTTGAGGGAATATTTGTTCTATCTTTAGCTCCTCATTGGGTTCGACACTCTTACTTATCGAAAACTATTGCGACCCCCCATACTTGTGGGTTATCAAGACCTTTTTCCGGCACCATTGCCGGGGAGCAATAGCGTGGGGTGAATATTCTCGTGTGTGCATGTTTGCTTTATCACTAAGTAATTTTTATTTGCTGTTCTTAGTTGTTTTCTATATTTAGTTGTGGGTAGGAAACGCAAAATACCAAAAAAATTAGTTGTACCTAGTAAACCAATGGTTGAAGAACCACACAAAATCTATTACGCTTCTGAAGCTTATTACTTGGATCATCTTCGATCCCTTTGTGCTCATGCTGAAACCCCAACTAGCTTAGTTGAGGGCAAATCTTTAGATGAGCATGCTTGTTATGTGCGACACTGAATATCTGAAAAAGGGAAAATTTTACTGGGTCAAATTCATCATTTGCAATGCTATGCTTGGAATTTATGTGAAATATATGATATTACTTGTTGTTCTGAAAACCCTAAGAAACACCTTCCCTATCAATGTGAGTTTAGTGATAATGGAATTGTATCTTTGTAAGCTAAGGGTGTTTATAGTTACTATGATGTTCAACAAATTGAAGAATTTGTTGCTTTTAAGGGTGCTTATGAAATTGCCTCTTTGATTGAAACATATGATGCTACTCTTTACAAATCTGAAAAATTTGCCATACTTAAATATTGATATGATAATTATGCTTCTAATGCCTATGTTGAACCATATATTGAGGACTACCCCGCTGTCCAAGAAGAGAGTAATATTTTGCAGGAGTCTATGGAAGAAGAAATTGATGAAACTGTGAGCTCATTGGATGAAAAAGATGAGGAGGAGAGCGAAGAACAAAAGGAGGAAGAGCGGATTAGCTACCCATTCCCACCTTGTAATGAGAGTAACTCTTCAACTCATACATTGTTTAATTCCCCTTCGTGCTTACCGAAGGATGATTGCTATGATGATTGTTATGATCCTGTTGATTCTCTTGAAATATCCCTTTTTGATGATGGTTGCTATGCTTGTGGCCAAGATGCCAATATGAATTATGCTTATGGAGATGAACTTGCTATAGTTCCTTATGTTAAACATGAAATTGTTGCTATTGCACCCACACATGATAGTCCTATTATGTTTTTGAATTCTCCCGACTACACTATATCAGAGAAGTTTGCCCTTATTAAGGTTTATATTGATGGGTTGCCTTTTACCGTTGCACATGATGATTTTGATAGATATAATATGCATGTGCTTGCTGCTCCTACTTGCAATTATTATGAGAGAGGAACTACATCTCCGACTCTTTATGCTTCCAATACAACAAAATTGCAAGAAACTGTTTATACTATGCATTGGCCTTTACCTTCTATGCATGAATTGTTCTATTATGACATGCCGATGCATATGAAGAGAGTTAGACTTCGTTGTTGCATGATATATGTTACTTTGTGCTCACTACTAAATTATAAATCATTGTTAATTAAAATTGGCTTTGATATACCTTGGGATCCAGGTGGACCCATTACTTGAGCACTATATGCCTAGCTTAATGGCTTTAAACAAAGCACTGCCAGGGAGACAACCCGGAAGTTTTAGAGAGTCATTTATTTCTGTTGAGTGCTTTCATATAGGTTTTAAAACAACAAAAATAAAGAGAGGAATCCAAAACTTTTTCAAAAAGGAAAGTGAAAGTGAGAAAGACAAGCATTGTTGAAGTGGGAGAGTTCCTTGAACTTTGTTCATGCTCACAGCAACTTTGTGAATCTTGATTACAGAAACTTTTTCAATAAAAATAATTATTCCCTTGTACAATTCCATTGTATTATAAAAATAATGTGCCAAGGTTTGCCTTTAGGATGTTTAATTTAATTGATGGTTTGTACGGTGCAGTACAGAAACTTTGGCTCTAGTGCGTGATTGTACATTTTTAGCTGGAACGTCAAATGGTTCTGATTCTTTTTGCACTGTATTCCTATACAAATTGTTTATTTTTCCTAATTTTGGCAGAATTTTTCAAGTATCATAAGTATGGTGAATGTTCATATTATTACAGACTGTTCTGTTTTAGACAGATTCTGTTTTTGATGCATAGTTTGCTTGTTTTGATGAAACCAACGATTTATATCAGTGGATTAAGCCACGAAAAAGTTTTACTACAGTAGAAAAAATGCAAAAACAAAATATGAATTGGTTTGCAGCAGTACTTAGTGTAGTGATTTGCTTTATTATACTAATGGATCTTACCGAGTTTTCTGTTGAAGTTTTGTGTGGATGAAGTGTTCGATGATCGAGAAGGTCTCGATGTGAGAAGAAGGAGGAGAGGAAAGAGCTCAAGCTTGGGGATTTCCGAGGCACCCCAAGTAAATATTCAAGGAGACTCAAGCATCTAAGCTTGGGGATGCCCCGGAAGGCATCCCCTCTTTCTTCAACAAGTATCGGTATGTTGTCGGATTCGTTTTGTTCATGCGATATGTGCAATCTTGGAGCGTCTTTTGCATTTAGTTTTCATTTTTCTTTTATTAACCATGCTGGTATGAGATAGTCCTTGGTCGATTTATAGAATGCTCTATGCACTTCACTTATATCTTTTGAGTATGGCTTTATAGAATGCTTCATGTGCTTCACTTATATCATTTGAAGTTTGGATTGCCTGTTCCCTTTACATAGACAACCGCCATTTGTAGAATGCTATTTTGCTTCACTTATATTTGTTAGAGCGTGGGCATATATTTTGGAGAAAGAATTAAACTCTCTTGCTTCACTTATATCTATTTAGAGAGATGACATGAACTGGTCATTCACATAGTTAGTCATAAAATCCTACATAAACCTTGTAGATCACTGAATATGATATGTTTGATTCCTTGCAATAGTTTTGCGATATAAAGATGGTGATATTAGAGTCATGCTAGTGGGTAGTTGTGGATTAGTAGAAATACTTGTGTTGAGGTTTGTGATTCCCGTAGCATGCACGTATGGTGAACCGTTATGTAACGAAGTCGGAGCATGAGGTATTTATTGATTGTCTTCCTTATGAGTGGCGGTCGGGGACGAACGATGGTCTTCTCCTACCAATCTATCCCCCTAGGGGCATGTGTAGTAGTACTTTGCTTCAAGGGCTAATAAACTTTTGCAATAAGTATGTGAGTTCTTTATGACTAATGTTGAGTCCATGGATTATACACACTCTCACCCTTCCATCATTGCTAGCCTCTTCGGTACTGTGCATTGCCCTTCCTCACCTCGAGAGTTGGAGCAAACTTCGCCCGTACCATAAACCCACCATATACCTTCCTCAAAATAGCCACCATACCTACCTATTATGGCATTTCCATAGCCATTCCGAGATATATTGCCATGTAACTTCCATCATCATCATATACATGACTTGAGCATTCATTGCCATATTGCTTTGCATGATCGTAAGATAGATAGCATGATGTTTTCATGGCTTGTCTGTTTTTTGATGTCATTGCTACGCTAGATCATTGCACATACCGGTACACCGCCGGAGGCATTCATATAGAGTCATATCTTTGTTCTAGTATCAAGTTGTAATATTGAGTTGTAAGTAAATAAAAGTGTGATGATCATCATTATTAGAGCATTGCCCCAGTGAGGAAAGGATGATGGAGACTATGATTCCCCCACAAGTCGGGATGAGACTCCGGACAAAAAAAATTAAAAAACTAAAAAAAAGAGAAAGGCCAAAAAAAGAGAAGGCCCAAAAAAAGAGAAAAAAGAAAATAAAAAAATGAGTGAAAAAGAGAGAAGGGGCAATGTTACTATCCTTTTACCACACTTGTGCTTCAGAGTAGCACCATGTTCTTCATATAGAGAGTCTCTTGAGTTATCACTTTCATATACTAGTGGGGATTTTCATTATAGAACTTGGCTTGTATATTTCGATGATGGGCTTCCTCAAATGCCCGAGGTCTTCATGAGCAAGCAAGTTGGATGCACACCCACTTAGTTTCGTTTGGAGCTTTCATACACTTATAGCTCTAGTGCATCCGTTGCATGGCAATCCCTACTCACTCACATTGATATCTATTGATGGGCATCTCCATAACCCGTTGATACGCCTAGTTGATGTGAAACTATATTCTCCTTTTTGTCTTCTCCACAACAACCATTCTTTCCCACCTATAGCTCTATATCCATGGCTCACGCTCATGTATTGTGTGAGGGTCGAAAATGCTGAAGCGCGTTAAAAAGTATGAACCAATTTCTTGGCTTGTCATCGGGGTTGTGCTTGATGTGAATATTTTGTGTGGTGAAGATGGAGCATAGCCAGACTACATGATTTTGTAGGGATAACTTTCTTTGGCCTTGTTATTTTGAAAAGACATGATTGATTTATTAGTGGGCTTGAAGTATTATTGTTTTAATGTCAAATGATAGACTATTGCTTTGAATCACCCGTGTCTTAATATTCATGCCATGATTAGATATGTGATCAAGATTATGCTACGTAGCATTCCACATCAAAAATTATCTTTTTATCATTTACCTACTCGAGGACGAGCAGGAATTAAGCTTGGGGATGCTAATACGTCTTCGTCGTATCTATAATTTTTGATTGTTCCATGCCAATATTCTACAACTTTCATATACTTTTGGCCACTTTTTATACTATTTTGGGGACTAACATATTGATCCAGTGCCCAGTGCCAGTTGCTGTTTGTTGCATGTTTTTTTGTTTCGCAGAATATCCACATCAAACGGAGTCCAAACGGGATAAAAACTGACGGAGATTTTTTTTGGAATAAATATGACTTTGGGGAAGAAAAATCCACGCGAGACGATGCCCGAGGGGGCCATGAGTCAGGGGGCGCGCCCCTGCCCTCGTGGCCACCCCTTAAGGCAGTTGGTGCCCTTATTTCGCCGCAAGAAAGCTAATATCTGGAAAGAGATTGTGTTAAAATTTCAGCCCAATCGGAGTTACGGATCTCCGAGAATATAAGCAACGGTGAAAGGGTAGAATGTGAGAACACAGAAACAGACAGAGACAGAGAGATAGATCCAATCTCGGAGGGGCTCTCGCCCCTCCCACGCCATGGAGGCCAAGGACCAGAGGGGAAACCCTTCTCCCATCTCGGGAGGAGGTCTAGGAAGAAGAAGACGAAGGGGCCCCCTCTCCCCTTATCTTCCGGTGGCGCCGAAATGTTGTCGTGGCCATCATCATCACCACAATCTTCACCAACAACTTCACCGCCATCATCACCAACTCTTCCCCCCTCTATGCAGCGGTGTAACCTCTCTCTTCCCACTGTAATCTCTACTTAAACATGGTGCTCAACTCTATATATTATTTCCCAATGATGTATGGCTATCCTATGATGTTTGAGTAGATCCGTTTTGTCCTATGGGCTATTTGATGATCATGATTGGTTTGAGTTGCATGTTTTATTATTGGTGTTGTCCTATGGTGCTCTCCGTGTCGCACAAGCGTGAGGGATCCCTGCTGTAGGGTGTTGCAATACGTTCATGATTCGTTTATAGTGGGTTGAGTGAGTGACTGAAACACAAACCCGAGTAAGGGGGTTGTTGCGTATGGGATAAAGAGGACTTGATGCTTTAATGCTATGGTTGGGTTTTACCTTAATGATCTTTAGTAGTTGCGGATGCTTGCTAGAGTTCCAATCATAAGTGCATATGATCCAAGTAGAGAAAGTTTGTTAGCTTATGCCTCTCCCTCATATAAAATTGCAATAATGATTACCGGTCTAGTTATCGATTGCCTAGGGACAAATAACTTTCTCATAACAAAAAGCTCTCTACTAAAACTAATTTAGTTGTGTCTTTATCTAAACAGCCCCTACTTCTTATTTATTTGCTCTTTATTATCTTGCAAACCTATCCAAAAACACCTACAAAATACTTCTAGTTTCATACTTGTTCTAGGTAAAGCGAACGTCAAGCGTGCGTAGAGTTGTATCGGTGGTCGATAGAACTTGAGGGAATATTTGTTCTACCTTTAGCTCCTCGTTAGGTTCAACACTCTTACTTATCGAAAACTGTTGCGATCCCCTATACTTGTGGATTATCAATGATCACCATCGTCACCAGCTTGACACCTTGATCTCCATCGAAGCATCATAGTCGTCTCGCCAACTATTGCTTCTACGACTATCGCTAACGCTTAGAGATAAAGTAAAGCAATTACGTGGCGATTGCATTTCATACAATAAAGCGAAAACCATATGTCTCTTGCCAGTTGCCGATAACTGTTACAAAACATGATCATCTCATACAATAAAATTTAGCATCATGTTTTGACCATATCACATCACAACATGCCCTGCAAAAACAAGTTAGACGTCCTCTACTTTGTTGTTGCAAGTTTTACATGGCTGCTACGGGCTGAGCAAGAACCGTTCTTACCTACGCATCAAAAACCACAACGCGGTATAGTGATTGCTTTTTGATCTTCAGAAAGAACCCTGTTCATTGAATCCGATTCAACTAAAGTTGGAGAAACTGACACCCACTAGCCACCTGTGTGTGAAGCGCATTGGTAGAACCAGTCTCACGTACACGTACGTGTAAGGTCGGTCTAAGCCGATTCATCCAACAATACCGCTGAATCAATAATCAACTAGTGACGGCAAGAAATATGTATATACCCACGCCCACAACCCCTTTGTGTTCTACTCATGCATATAACATCTACGCATAGACCTGGCTCTGATGCCACTGTTGGGGAACGCAGTAATTTCAAAATTTTCCTACGCACACGCAAGATCCATCTAGGTGATGCATAGCAATGAGAGGGGAGAGAGTTGTCTACGTACCCTCGTAGATCGTAAGCGGAAGCATTATTACAACGCGGTTGATGTAGTTGTACGTCTTCATGATCCGACCGATCCTAGCACCGAAGGTACGACACCTCTACGATCTGCACACGTTCAGCTGGGTGACGTGCCACGAACTCTAGATACAACTGAGTGCCGGGGGAGAGCTTCGTTTGCATGATGGCGTGATGACGGTGATGATGAAGTTACCGATGCAGGGCTTCACCTAAGCACTACAATGATATGACCGAGGTGGAAATCTGTGGAGGCGAGCACCGCACATGGCTAAGAGATCTACTTGTGTGTTCTAGGGTGCCCCCCTCCCCACGTATATAAAGGAGGGAGAGGGGAGTCTGGCCGGCCTCTCTAGGCACGCCAAGGGGGAGGAGTCCTCCTCCTAGTAGGAGTAGGACTCCCCCTTTCCTAGTCCAACTAGGAATAGAAGGAAGAGGGAGAAGGAGAAAGGAAAGGGGGGCCAGCCCCCCCCCCACCCAATTCGTATTGGGCTGGGTGGGGGCACCCCCTCCTAGGCTGCCTTCTCATCTCTCCCACTAAGGCCCATTGAGGCCCATATGCTCCCCAGGGGGTTCTAGTAACCCCCCGGTACTCCGATAAATGCCCGAACTCACCCGGAACCATTCCGATGTCCAAACATAGCCTTCCAATATATCGATCTTTATGTCTCGACCATTTCGAGACTCCTCGTCATGTCCGTGATCATATCCGGGACTCCGAACTACCTTCGGTACATCAAAACACATACACTCATAATACAGATCGTCACCGAATGTTAAGCGTGCGGACCCAACGGGTTCGAGAACTTTGTAGACATGACCGAGACACATCTCCGGTCAATAACCAATAGCGGAACCTGGATGCTCATATTGGTTCCTATATATTCTACGAAGACCTTTATCGGTGAAACCGCATAACAACATACGTTGTTCTCTTTGTCATCGGTATGTTACTTGCCCGAGATTTGATCGTTGGTATCTCAATACCTAGTTCAATCTCGTTACCGGCAAGTATATTTACTCATTCTGTAATGCAACATCCCATAACTAACCCATTAGTCACATTGCTTGCAAGGCATATAGTGTTGTGCATTATCGATAGGGCCCAGAGATACCTCTCCGATACACGGAGTGACAAATCCTAATCTCGATCTATGCCAACTCAACACACACCATTGGAGACACCTGTAGAGCATCCTTATAGTCACTCAGTTACGTTGTGACATTTGATAGCACACTAAGTGTTCCTATGGTATTCAGGAGTTGCATAATCTCATAGTCATAGGAGCACTTATAAGTTATGGAGAAAGCAATAGCAATAAGCTAAACGATCAAAGTGCTAAGCTAACAGATGGGTGAAGTCAATCACATCATTCTCTGATGACGTGATCCCGTTCTTCAAATGACAACTCTTTGTCCATGGCTAGGAAACTTACCCATCTTTGATTAAAGAGCTAGTCAAGTAGAGGCATACTAGTGACACTCTGTTTGTCTATGTATTCACACATGTACTAAGTTTCTGGTTAATACAATTCTAGCATGAATAATAAACATTTATCATGATATAAGGAAATAAAAATAACAACTTTATTATTGCCTCTAGGGCATATTTCCTTCACAAGATGTTTGTGCGTTGCACGGAACATCAAGATCTTGTGGGAGAAAAGGATGAACGAGGGAAGGCCTTATCTGCAAATGTGGAAAGGAGTGCGGGTAAATTGTCATAGTTTCCTTCCTATCCATTAGATATAGATCGGACGGCCTATATTGCAGGATGGTAGGCACACCATCATCACCAACTCTGCTTTTTATAAGAATAGAGAGCAGAGATTAGTTAATATTCTCTTTAGGATACTCATAGTAGAAAGTATCATATACTAGTATCATGTGCATGATACTAGTGTATGATACTGGACTACCTTTATAGTGCCATGCATGACACAAAGTAGCATAGTATTTAACATGATACGGTATCTACCTATGTTACTCTAACCCCTCTCCCTTCTTTAATTCTTTGCCACATCGGCATGTTTGCTATTCCGTGTGCATGATCCCAGCTAGTACCACATTACCACTACTATGGCCAGCCTTAATCATCACATGCAATAATTTAGTGCACCTTGAAATCTGAACGCCTGCTTGACTCTCCTTCTCCATCCGGCGGTCCCACCACTCCACCCCGTGTGGAAAAAATCTGCATGCATGACTCTCCTCCCCCCGTGCTCGTCCAATCCATTGTGACCAGCAATATTTCCACCCCTTCCCTCCCCCGTAATTTACTCCAACAAATATGCCCACATAGCTGTTACGTTAATCACACAACATATCTTATGGGATGCTGCTTCAGTTACTTAACTACAGGTGCATTGGGTCACTAACATGTGGGCCCAACAGGCATCTGGCCCATATGTCAGTGATGCAACTGCACCTGTAGTTAAGTCAATGAAGCTCAGTCCATATCCTACGTAGGTGTGCCATTGCTCGCTATAAATACTGCACCTACCACGACATTCGCAAGAACGCCAATGTTCATCACTATCTCCTCTCCCTCCCTCTCACGTCGACCACCATGGCATCGTCCCTCCCAAGCCCGAGGCACCCCTCGCAGCACCGCGCGGATGGTCACACGTCGCCGTTTTGTTCCTGGCAGCCACTAGTCGAGGAGGATGCATTGGTGTTCCGCTCCTCGCCGTGACGCATCAAGGTGGACGCGTCCATGTTCCTAGTCTCGCCAGCACGCGTGTATGAGGACGTGTCGGCTCCTCGCTACGAGGAGAACGCCGCGCTGCCTATCGAGCCCCCCCAGCCTTGAGGAGCTTTCGAAAGAAATGGATATCGCCTTGTGGGAGGCTTTGCCTCCAGCAGAGTGCGCCAAAATAAAGGCGGAGAAGAAGGCCGAGGAAGAGAAGCACACCGTGAGGCATGCTGCCTGGCGGGCCTATGTCGCGTCCGAGAGAGTCAGGCAATTGGATATTTGGCAGAAGGCTCGTGCGAGGGCCGTGAGGGTGGCGGAGGACACCCGTGCCAAAGCCTTGAGTGCAGTCGGGCCCAAGCGCCTCATCTATGCTTGGCGATACGTGGACCGGGTGCACGCTTCCAACGAGGAGGAGTACCCATTGGCACTGGATCACCACAATGGTGAGATCGCGCTCGCCCGCCGGCAAGCCGCCAATCAGCACCTCACGAGTTGCGAGGCTGAGGAAGAGGTGTTGTGTCGGCACGCTGGGAAACGACCACGCACCAGGGCACTCATGGGCGCCGCAAGTGCCCCTGCGAGCGCCGTGGCTTTTATTAGGAATATAATTTAGTTTTGTAAGGCAATCTCATTAGTTTTGGGACACAAAAGATAAATCCTGAATGTTCGGGAATTATTAGCATCCTTAATTGAGTATGTAAAAGGAAAAGTTTGGAAACCTTGTGGATCCGTACGCATTTTGTAAGTACGTGCATATAGCACAAACTTTACTATATACTATCGCACTACACGTCTATCTCTCTATATATATGCTTGTAGACTGTGCTACTACTATTACTTATGTGCATGCAATTCCACGTTTTAACATTACGATGCGGTTTTTGTAAAAGCAAAAAAAACAACACTTGTCAAGCTTGTGAAACAATTTAATGCAAAACAAATGCAAAAATGCTCGTTTGATTGTTTACTTTTAGCTTCCCTCTCTGTGGTTATTTCTCTGTCATACTTTGTACGGAGTATATCACTGGTCGGGAAGGCATGCAAATTCCCAAACCGCTTCCTACACCCTGTATCGAATTTTTTGCCTAACAAGTTGCGCCATGCAATTGGGATTCCAACTTGAGTGCTACACTACTACTAGGAGTACCAGGGGCCAGTTCTTTTAGGCTTCTAGATTAGTAATCCCATAACTACTAACTCTGTCCTCGTTTATTGGTCCCCATTGTAATTTGTGTCAAATTTTGACTATAAATTTAACTAATGAAATGTTTATGCATGTCACATGCACTAACATTTTATCAGTTAAATATTTAGTCAAAATTTAGCACAAATTACAATGGTGACGAATAAACCAGGACGAAGGTACTAGTAGTTTAGAAGCCCAAATAAATGAGTGAGGCGCCTTATTTTACTCTCCACTGTGACTAGTCTTATGGGAAAAGCTGGGGAAGAGACGACTTATTTTTTTAAGCCACCAAAAGAACTGGCCCTAGGAGTAGTAGCTAGGGATACTAGGAGTAGTAGCTAGGGATCGAGTGTGTGAGATGAACTGGAGAAAGTAAATGCAGAGAGATGAAATGCAAAAAAGACGGAGGGATGTGATGGTTGCTTGTCCATTTATTTTACTAGGCCACTTATTACTGGGAGTGGTGGGGTTTTGTGATATGACGGCTTTACTACTGCGCCACGAGTGGTGTGAGATTCCCGTGCAGCGCTGCCCTCTACAATAGTACTACCTCGGTCGTGGTTTATTAGTCCCCCGTTGAATTTGACTGAAGATTTAACTGACAAAATGTTAGTGCATGTCAACAAAAACTATATCATTGGATTCATATTTGAACATAGTTTTCAATGATATAATTTTTGGTGACATGCATGAGCATTTATCGTACTATATATAATGTTACTTAAATGTATGGTCATACTAATCTATAGTAAGGTGCCTGTGCGTTGCATGGAACAGTGAAATGCATTGATCGGGGAGTTGTTTGTTTGACAAAGGATGTGGGGTCATCTCATGTGTAACGGGTATCGATAGGTTTCTTCGGATATTATTTCATCTCTAGAGCTCACAAACATCCGGGTGAAATTGATGAAAAAGTATCTTTTGCAAACAAAAGCGTTCAAATGTTCAACCTGCATCCAAAACTTGTGAAGAAATAACACTTACCGTGCTTTGCAAGAAATGATCTTTAAGAATTAGTTTTTAAGTATCGGTTGTTATACATGTTGGCTACAGATGACATGGCACATTCTTATAGTCAACAGTTGGCTATACTATTAAGTATTAACCATGCTCTTATACACCTAGACGAAGGGATTAAATCAGGATGACTTGGAAGGGGGCAGAGGAGATGTAAGAAATGGTTCATCATAAGTCTTTCACCAGTACTTTAGTAAATATTCTTAGTTAATCTCATAAGTGGCAAGCGAGAACTCTAATGGAGCAAAATCATACATGGAAGATTCTAGACTAATAAACCATAAATGGACACACTTTTATTCAAGCGCGATACTCTAATAGAGCAAGATCATGCATGGAAGGTTCTATACTATATAAATAAGAAGTCTCCACATGCTTAGACAAGAGATTACATTGAGTGAAGACTAATGATTAACATTTAATCTGGTAATGCATATGTCCAGGTTAACCTTCTTGGAGTCCCCATGCACCATCTTAGGGGGGGGGAATCATACCATGCATCTTCCATGCCCACATCGGCGGGAAGGTCGCAGCTCGGTTGAGTCCGAGTTAGCGTGATGGAGTTGGTGTGGGCGCCCACGTACCTCTGAGTGGCAGTAACAAGGAGCACATAGTCATACATCGGCCTCGTGTTAGTGTCAGCGTCTGCAGCGTTGCCCCTGATGGTGCGGAGGCCTGCATGGGCCTCGCCGGTGCCCACGGTCAAGAGGAAGACGTTGCCTTCCTCCTCTGAGACTAGCAGGCGGCGGTGATCCTCCAGCGACTCTAGCACGGCGAACGGGTAGCACGTCTTGTACTTGATGTTCACCGCCGCGGGCTAGTAGTGATCGACGGACGCGTGTGTGAGGTGATCCACGAGGATCGCTGCGAGCCCGAAAACGGCGACGGACTCTCATAGCAGTAGACGCAGGGCTCCTTGGAGGCATCGACTAGGCCGTCCATGAAACAGGACTGGCTGTAGGGGACGTTGCGCCAGTTGAATATATGAGCAAGTTACTATGAGATTTAATCCGAATAAGCACAAAATAAATCACGACGGCTATAACAGAGATTAAACTAATAATGTCGACTAGCATAGTAGATGAACAGATCGAATCTAGGCCACAAACTAGAAACATGAATTCTACCACGATTTCTGTGACGCCCGGATAATCATGCTACAGTAATCTCACGTTAATGTTGCCATGTCACCTCGGTCACTGGAGTTAATCTCGGGTTGATTCAAAAACGTTTCAAATTTAAATTCAAATTAATGAAAAACGACAAAGTTTTCAAAATATTAAACTAAAATGTTCGGGGTGTGCAGTTCAATGCCTGGATAATTATAATAAAGCAAACACATTTTTATAAAATGCCTAGATAATTTAAAATGATTTAAAACAGAAAAGAAAATAAATAAAAAAGAAAAAGAAACTACAAAAACAGAAAACAAAACAAAACAAGAAAAGGGAGAAAGCAACCCCCCCCACTAGGCTCCGGCCCAGCAGGCCACAGCCCCACTGGGCCAACCCACCAGGCCCAGCCGGCCGAACCCCACTCCCCACTCCCTTATCCCATAATCCCCCGAAACCTAACCCACTCCCCGTCGCCCCACACCCCACTCCCCCCACTCCCTCGTCTGGATCTGGATCGGGAGGATCCCGATCCCCTCGCCCCTCGACCCCGCGCGCCCGTCACCGTCTGGACCTCACCGGCGCCCGGAGCTCCCCCGCCAGCCTGCTTCCACCTCCCCACCGGCCTGCTCCCATGTCGCCCGTCGTCCCCAACGCCCCCTCGAGCCCCGCTTCCCTAGTCCCTACTCCCCCACCGTGAGCTCCCTCCCTCTCCCTCGTTCGCTCACCGCACCATCCGCGCTCTCGCACGCGCCGCGTCCGCCGCGGCCCCTGCTGGCGGCACCCGGGCCGCGCTCGTCCTCACCCGAAGCCCCGTCCCCGCGCTCACCACGTCGACGGCCGCGCACCGGCGCCCCTGGACGCGCCCATGGTTGCGCCCTCACGCCCTCCTGCTCTCCTGCCTGACCTTGCCAGGCCTCGCCCGGAGCTCCCCGTCCGCCCGCACGCGACGCCTTGCGTGCTCCGGCCACCCGCCTCCCCTCTCCTCCCCGTCGCCGCTGGCATCTGTTGCCGCCGCCGCAGCCTTCAGTCCGCCTGCGCCGTTCCGCCATGCCCAGCGTCCCGTGCCCCGTGGGCACCAACACTCCGCCCCCCCGGGTCGAGCTCGACCGCCACAGCCCGGTGAAACTCGCCCCACTACAGCCCCCTTCCCCCCTCACCGCGTCGCCCCAGTGCTCGCCTCTGCTTCCCGCCGGTGCCCATCACTGGCCGGCCGCCCTGGCGCGCACCGGCGCCTGGCCGCGTCGTGCGCCCAGCGCCCCTCGGGCATGCGTCGTTCGGGTGACGCCCGCACCCAGCGCCCGACCCACTATGGCCCTGGGCCACTGCCAAACGGGGCCCGCGCCCTCCCACGGAACGTTAAAAAAGAGAGAATTAGTTAAAATAATAACATTAATTAATTAATTAATTAATTAATCAACTTAATTAATTTTGATTAATTAAGCTAAACAACTAATTAAACATTAGTTATTTAATTAACCTAGTTAGTTAGTTAATTAGCTAATTAAGTAGTCAATGACAGTGGGGCCCACCCCCCTAATTAACCCTGATTAGGTTAAATAAAATGCTTAATTAAAATGTGTCACTGACCAGTGGACCCACTGGTCAGGTTGACCAGTCAACCCCTGTTGACTGCTGACGTCAGCATGACATCATGCTGATGTCATAAATCCATTTTCGAATTAAGTTAAATAATTAATTAAATTCCAGAAATTAATAAAATCTTTAGAAAATCATATCTTTTAATCCGTAACTCGGATTAAATTATTTTCAACATGAAAGTTGCTCAGAACGACGAGACGAACCCGGATACGTAGCCCGTTCGTCCACCACACACCCCTAACATATCAAACCCGCAACTTTCCCACTCCGGTTCATCTGTCAGAAAACACGAAACACCGGGAATACTTTCCCGGATGTTTTCCCCCCTCCACCGGTATCACCTACTACCGCGTTAGGGCACACCGAACACCGCGTATTGCCTTGTTATATTTTGTGATGCTTTGTTTGCTCTGTATTCATTATTTCTTCCCCCTCTTCTCTCCGGTAGACTACGAGACCGACGCTGCTGCTGACCAGTTCGACTACGGAGTTGACGACCCCTCTCTCTTGCCAGAGCAACCAGGCAAGCCCCCCCCCCCTTGATCACTAGATATCGCCTATTCTCCTCTAAACTACTTGCATTAGAGTAGTGCAGCATGTTACTGCTTTTCGTTAATCCTATTCTGATGCATAGCCTGTCATTATTGCTACAGTCATTGATACCTTACCCGCAATCCTAAATGCTTAGTATAGGATGCTAGTTTATCATCATTGGCCCTACATTCTTGTCAGTCTGCCTCGCTATACTATTGGGCCGTGATCACTCGGGAGGTGATCACGGGTATATACTTTACATACATACATACTATACAGATGGTGACTAAAGTCGGGTCAGCTCGAAGAGTACCCGCGAGTGATTCACGGATTGGGGGATGAAAGGACCTTTGTCCCGACGGCCCTCTGTGTGGATCTTTGTGGCGGAGCGACAGGGCGGGTTGAGACCGCCTAGGAGAGAGGTGGGCCTGGCCCTGTTCGGCGTTCGCGGATACTTAACACGCTTAACGAGATCTTGGTATTTGATCTGAGTTGGCTACGAGCCTATACGCACTAACCATCTACGCGGGAGTAGTTATGGGTATCCCGACGTCGTGGTATCAGCCGAAGCACTTCGTGACGCCAGCGACTGAGTGGCGCGCGCCGGATTGGAACGTAAGCCCGCTCTTGTATTAAGGGGGCTAGTTCTGTTTTCGGCCGCGTACGCAACGTGCAGGTGTGCTATGGGCGATGGGCCCAGACCCCTGTGCGCTTAGGTTTAGACCGGCGTGCTGGCCTCTCTGTTGAGCCTAGGTGGGGCTGCGACGTGTTGATCTTCCGCGGCCGGGCATGACCCAGGAAAGTGTGTCCAGCCAAATGGGATCAAGCATGCTGGGTAAGTTGGTGCACCCCTGCAGGGAAGTTAATCTATTCGAATAGCCGTGATCTTCGGTAACAGGACGACTTGGAGTTGTACCTTGACCTTATGACAACTAGAACCGGATACTTAATAAAACACACCCTTCCAAGTGCCAGATACAACCGGTGGTCGCTCTCCCTCAGGGATATGAGGAGGGGATCGCCGGGTAGGATTATGCTATGCGATGCTACTGGAGATGCTACTTGGAGATGCTACTTGGAGATGCTACTTGGAGGACTTCAATCTACTCTCTTCTACATGCTGCAAGACGGAGGCTGCCAGAAGCGTAGTCTTCGACAAGATTAGCTATCCCCCTCTTATTCTGGCATTTTGCAGTTCAGTCCACTGATATGGCCCTTTACACATATACCCATGCATATGTAGTGTAGCTCCTTGCTTGCGAGTACTTTGGATGAGTACTCACGGTTGCTTTTCTCCCTCTTTTCCCCCTTTCCCTTCTACCTGGTTGTCGCAACTAGATGCTGGAGTCCAGGAGCCAGACGCCACCGTCGACGACGACCCCTACTACACCGGAGGTGCCTAATACTACGTGCAGGCCGCTGACGACGACCAAGAGTAGTTAGGAGGATCCCAGGCAAGAGGCCTGCGCCTCTTTCGATCTATATCCCAGTTTGTGCTAGCCTTCTTAAGGAAAACTTGTTTAACTTATGTCTGTACTCAGATATTGTTGCTTCCGCTGACTCGTCTATGATCGAGCACTTGTATTCGAGCCCTCGAGGCCCCTGGCTTGTATTATGATGCTTGTATGACTTATTTATGTTTTTAGAGTTGTGTTGTGATATCTTCCGGTGAGTCCCTGATCTTGATCGTACACGTTTGCGTGCATGATTAGTGTACGATTGAATCGGGGGCGTCACAAGTTGGTACCAGAGCCGACTGCCTGTAGGAATCCCCCTTTCCAACTCCTTGGCCGAAGTCGAGTCTAGTCGTTGAAAAACTTTTACTAACATGGCTGTGTGGCCCATGGGCCCACGTCGCCATCGGGAGGTACTAGGATCTTTTATTCCTCGACCTTTACTCTGGGATTCTGAACCCTCTTCTATTCGGGTTAAACGATTTTTTACTAAAAACTAACTTTAGGTTCTCGAAAATACTTTCTCCCGGAGAGCCCCTTCAGTCCAGATGGTCACCGACTGCACCAGAAGATTTCGGAGATACTCTTTGATATTCTCTCGAGACTTTGTGCCCATCACTTTTGCTATTCCCGACCACCGATAAATCCTTATGGATAACTACTTACACTTGCCATTCTTACGATCATTCCCCATTGTTCTTGTTATTACAAGATACCCGAAGTTTTCTCTATTGTTCCGAGAATACTTTGTGCCTACTGCCTAGCAGTTCTTTGCCACATGAATACCCCTTCAAATAATTTCTCGCACTTATCGAGTATCCACTCATCCCCAGTTGATTCATGTATTTCACAAAAGTCTTCAAAATACCATTCGATCTTCTGAAAATCCTCAGCAACCTATTGCTCCGGAATTTCTTGTTTGCTTTCATTATGATTAATCCCGTAAGTATAGAAACCTTATCATTTTGAGTCTGTTGACTCAATATGTTGCGAATACACACAATCATCATTGATCCTTATAAATTACCTTTCTGGCTGAGCTTCCATTCTTTTAACTGGAATTGGTTCTCGACCAATCCAATTGTCATTGATTGTACCCTAGGGCTATTCAACTTATCCATCCCTAATCAGAGCATTGCTTCTGATCCCTTGATTTGGAGATCATAATTCCTTTGCATTTGACAATTGAGTTAGTCCGTTGTTTCTATAAACTGATCTCCTTGCATTCTTTCCTCCTCTGGTTGAGTACCGATGCTCACATCAGGTACCTTGTGGACCACCAGATCCTTTGTTGGATTTTATCTGACAACGCCCTTCATATTCAATAACCTTGTGAGCCTTTTCTCCGATACATAATGCCTTTGCTAAATTGTATCGTCTGCTTCCTCAACCATGCTCTGCCTTCGAGCTTGAGTTAATTACTTCTAAAGGTTCTGGTATATGATTCTGAGATGCCCCGATGGGCTGAACCTATGCCTTCCTTAATATGTGTGAACTCGAAAGTTTTCACGACTCGTACTCTTCTTGAATTTTGCCAGATAAAATTTCAACGCTATAACTTCATCAAAAGCGAGAAGTGAATGAAAGGGTATGCATTGGAGAAGTGGGAGTCGACCTTGAACTCTGAGTTCATGCCCATGGACCTGATGTGGAACTTATCAGGGTAGCTTCTTGCCAAATATTTACTCATTCGAGTAATTCTTTCAGTGTTATTAAATTGGACCCCTTATAGTTATGGTTTCAACCATAGTGTTCTTCTTTGTTCCCATTTCTCGGGCAAGTTTAAACATTTGTCTTCTGCGGATTAATACCCCAGTCCAACCTTTACTTTGATCTGGTGTCGAGTATTACCCCCCTGGTATCTCGAGATTATCATGGAACTGCATAACTTCTTATGAGTTCTTCATCAAGTGCTATCTTCCCACTGATTCCAATTTTTCACGGGCTCTGAGTTATTGAACACTCAAAGACACCGATAACTGAACCGAGTCCGCACTGCGGTTCAACAACTCTTCGGTAAGCTTCTATAAGTACGAGTTTGTACCCGATCACATCATTCCTAGCCTGTTTGGCTATATCATTGTCGTGATGATTTTAACTGTGCTACCCGGTCCTTCTTCACGGAGCACAATTTTCGACGATGAACTAACCTTACGTCGATCCTCATCGTCATATCATTTCGCCTTGAACAACAAGCTTGGTTTCGAGTTTGTGTCGTACCCTTGGTTCCGATAACCTGTCACTTCATCATTACTTTGACTTGTTGATGTCGCCGATCGATTACATCTTCAAGAACTCTCGCGACAAAGGTGTCGTGATCATCAACATTCTAAGCTCATCCAGGATATCAATTGAATTCATGATGAGAAATACCATCCTTGCCCTCGATGAATTGTATTATCATCGACCACTTTATTGCCTTCCCACCAACACAAACTTGTTCATGCTTGGTGTTATACCTTGAGTTCCTTGCTATCCAGCAATTGTTCTTCTTTACCTTGGAGTATTACCATCCTTTATGTCAAGAATGTTCTGAGATTTGTTCCACCTCTTAAGAATTCTTGGTATAGTGATACTTCTCACCATCAACATTCTTTCTTGGTCCTCGTGTTGATTCCAACCGGGGTACCAACAAGTGAACGGTGTTGTTTGGATTATGCACGTCTAGCAACCCTATTGCTTTGAAGTTAGTGGTCGGCCGTTCATTCTTAGACTATTGATTATTGAATCACCATTCTGACATTGGTCGTGCAACCCTACCGATATTTTGGGCACACCTTTCAACCAATGTTTAATTGTGTATGTTTTCCTCGAGCATACTTATATCGTTTGATCTGACAAATGTCATCTCCTTATCCACATAATTGTGGAAATTCGTCTTTTGGGAATCTCGGTGAATTGCCATTGAGTTCACCAGACACCTCCTTGTCCTTCTCCTTCGGTTAATGATGGACTCTTATTAACGGAAATCACCCCATAGTTCATTTCCCCGAGAATCTTACAATGTCATCTCGTCAATTTGTGTTGCACCTTTTCTTCTTAGGTATCCTAAGTCTAAGGTATCCTGACACCAATCGGATCTGAATCGGGGGCGTCAGATATGATGGTTGGGACAACTTTCCAAGAGTTATGATGTTGATCCTTTGATGACCCGGTAATATGATGTCATGCCTAGCACCCCCCCGGGTGGAGGACCTACCATTATAGATTCCTTTTCAGCAAGGTTATCCATTCATCCATGAGGAAATTGTAAGACTTATTCTACAAGTTATTCCTGATGGATCCTTCGTGTTCCCAAAGTCTGATCTTCACCTGAAGACCATGTCAATGCTATCTCGAAGCTTGTCAACGGTACTCCGATTTGCAACAGGAACATTTGAAGCACGATGCTAGATTTTATTTATCATTATCCTAACACCGTTGTATGGGTAATATCATGAGATTCCTCCCCCCTTACCTAAATGGTTTTCTACTTTATATCCCGTCATGGATATCTTGCTCTTCTTGTCCTTGGGAAGGATATACCCTTGAAATATGTGTTTAAACGGATTTTCCTTTCCATTGTTTTGTTTAATCTGAAGATCATATTTTCCTTCCATTGATTTGTTTAAACCTTTTCTATGATCTATATGATATAAGCAGTAATAATCCACTGCTTGTGCAAGCACCTCGATGTACAACTCTGTCAGTAAGACCTTGTTACTATTGTTGATGACATTCTGGTAACCACCGATGGACGGGAACCTATGTTGTTACGCCTCGTTTCAACGAGCAGGAAAATGGTTCTCTTAGTCCCTCGCCCTTGGTACCTATGTTGTTGCCGACATGACCCTCAGACTCTCCTCTGACATGCCTTGCTTACATGATCGTGCAAGATGTCACCGACCTTCCTACTTTTAACCACATGGTGGGCCCATAACCCACAGTTTCACAGGATCGAAACCTGACTCTCCTGTACACCCCTTGTTCCCAAAGTTATTCCTCCCGCTTGGACTCGTATGTAATTCATGGGCCACCTTCTGATGAGATCATCAATTCTGGCATCGGACACAATAATTATTCCGTTGCTTGAAACCCCTTCACCTTCTGACTAGGCATAGAATGATTGCCTGGCTGCTTGAAACTTCTTATTATACCTTCCAACTTTGCTCTCGATGTGTTTTATTTGTTCAACTCGAGAGATACTCTCATGATCATTCTTGGGATACCCCCCCGATGATTCTCCCTTATAACATTCAATTGTTATAAAGCTCCCCCTTACCTATTCGTAAGTACGATGGAGTTCCTGAAGAAAAGACGACAACTTCATCATGATGACCAGAAACAGCAGAATGAAGACATTAATGTAATGAATCAACCTCTTCGAGAAGAGCAACCAAGACCGAGATGATTCATTAGAAACTCGTAACCAAAAGTTCCCCCCTTACCGAACCTCTTAAATCTCGGGACGAGATTTCTTGTAGTGGAGGAGAATTGTGACGCCCGGATAATCATGCTACAGTAATCTCACGTTAATGTTGCCATGTCACCTCGGTCACTGTAGTTAATCTCGGGTTGATTCAAAAACGTTTCAAATTTAAATTCAAATTAATGACAAACGACAAAGTTTTCAAAATATTAAACTAAAATGTTCGGGGTGTGCAGTTCAATGTCTGGATAATTATAATAAAGCAAACACATTTTTATAAAATGCCTAGATAATTTAAAATGATTTAAAATAGAAAAGAAAATAAATAAAAAAGAAAAAGAAACTACAAAAATAGAAAACAAAACAAAACAAGAAAAGGGAGAAAGCAACCCCCCCCCCACTAGGCTCCGGCCCAGCAGGCCACAGCCCCACTGGGCCAACCCACCAGGCCCAGCCGGCCGAACCCCACTCCCCACTCCCTTATCCCATAATCCCCCGAAACCCTAACCCACTCCCCGTCGCCCCACACCCCACTCCCCCCACTCCCTCGTCTGGATCTGGATCGGGAGGATCCCGATCCCCTAGCCCCTCGACCCCGCGCGCCCGTCACCGTCTGGACCTCACCGGCGCCCGGAGCTCCCCCGTCGGCCTGCTTCCACCTCCCCACCGGCCTGCTCCCACGTCGCCTGTCGTCCCCAACGCCCCCTCGAGCCCCACTTCCCTAGTCCCTACTCCCCCACCGTGAGCTCCCTCCCTCTCCCTCGTTCGCTCACCGCACCATCCGCGCTCTCGCCCGCGCCGCGCCCGCCGCGGCCCCTGCTGGCGGCACCCGGGCCGCGCTTGTCCTCACCCGAAGCCCCGCCCCCGCGCTCACCACGTCGACGGCCGCGCACCGGCGCCCCTGGACGCGCCCATGGTTGCGCCCTCACGCCCCCCTGCTCTCCTGCCTGACCTCTCCAGGCCTCACCCGGAGCTCCCCGTCCGCCCGCACGCGACGCCCTGCGTGCTCCGGCCACCCGCCTCCCCTCTCCTCCCCGTCGCCGCTGGCATCTGTTGCCGCCGCCGCAGCCTTCAGTCCGCCTGCGCCGTTCCGCCATGCCTAGCGTCCCGTGCCCCGTGGGCACCAGCGCTCCGCCCCCCGGGTCGAGCTCGACCGCCGCAGCCCGGTGAAACTCGCCCCACTGCAGCCCCCTTCCCCCCTCTCCGCGTCGCCCCAGTGCTCGCCTCTGCTTCCCGCTGGCGCCCATCACTGGCCGGCCGCCCTGGCGCGCACCGGCGCATGGCCGCGTCGTGCGCCCAGCGCCCCTCGGGCATGCGTCGTTCGGGTGACGCCCGCACCCAGCGCCCGACCCACTATGGCCCTGGGCCACTGCCAAACGGGGCCCGCGCCCTCCCGTAGAACGTTAAAAAAAAGAGAATTAGTTAAAATAATAACATTAATTAATTAATTAATTAATTAATTAACTTAATTAATTTTGATTAATTAAGCTAAACAACTAATTAAACATTAGTTATTTAATTAACCTAGTTAGTTAGTTAATTAGCTAATTAAGTAGTCAATGACAGTGGGGCCCACCCCCCTAATTAATCCTGATTAGGTCAAATAAAATGCTTAATTAAAATGTGTCACTGACCAGTGGGACCCACTGGTCAGGTTGACCAGTCAACCCCTGTTGACTGCTGACGTCAGCATGACATCATGCTGATGTCATAAATCCATTTTTGAATTAAGTTAAATAATTAATTAAATTCCAAAAATTAATAAAATCTTCAGAAAATCATATCTTTTAATCCGTAACTCGGATTAAATTATTTTCAACATGAAAGTTGCTCAGAACGACGAGACGAACCCGGATACATAGCCCGTTCGTCCACCACACACCCCTAACATATCAAAATCGCAACTTTCCCACTCCGGTTCATCTGTCAGAAAACACGAAACACCGGAAATACTTTCCCGGATGTTTTCCCCCTTCACCGGTATCACCTACTACCGCGTTAGGGCACACCGAACACCGTGTATTGCCTTGTTATATTTTGTGATGCTTTGTTTGCTCTGTATTCATTATTTCTTCCCCCTTTTCTCTCCGGTAGACTACGAGACCGACGCTGCTGCTGACCAGTTCGACTACGGAGTTGACGACCCCTCTCTCTTGCCAGAGCAACCAGGCAAGCCCCCCCCCCTTGATCACCAGATATCGCCTATTCTCCTCTAAACTGCTTGCATTAGAGTAGTGCAGCATGTTACTGCTTTCCCTTAATCCTATTCTGATGCATAGCCTGTCATTGTTGCTAAAGTCATTGATACCTTACCCGCAATCCTAAATGCTTAGTATAGGATGCTAGTTTATCATCATTGGCCCTAAATTCTTGTCAGTCTGCCTCGCTATACTATTGGGCCGTGATCACTCGGGAGGTGATCACGGGTATATACTTTACATACATACATACTATACAGATGGTGACTAAAGTCGGGTCAGCTCGAAGAGTACCCGCGGGTGATTCACGGATTGGGGGCTGAAAGGACCTTTGTCCCGGCGGCCCTCTGTGTGGATCTTTGTGGCGGAGCGACAGGGCAGGTTGAGACCGCCTAGGAGAGAGGTGGGCCTGGCCCTGTTCGGCATTCGCGGATACTTAACACGCTTAACGAGATCTTGGTATTTGATCTGAGTTGGCTACGAGCCTATACGCACTAACCATCTATGCGGGAGTAGTTATGGGTATCCCGACGTTGTGGTATCAGCCGAAGCACTTCGTGACGCCAGCGACTAAGTGGCGCGCGCCGGATTGGAACGTAAGCCTGCTCTTGTATTAAGGGGGCTAGTTCTGTTTTCGTCCGCGTACGCAACGTGCAGGTGTGCTATGGGCGATGGGCCCAGACCCCTGTGCGCTTAGGTTTAGACCGGCGTGCTGGCCTCTCTGTTGAGCCTAGGTGGGGCTGCGACGTGTTGATCTTCCGCGGCCGGGCATGACCCAGGAAAGTGTGTCCGGCCAAATGGGATCAAGCGTGCTAGGTAAGTTGGTGCACCCCTGCAGGGAAGTTAATCTATTCGAATAGCCGTGATCTTCGGTAACAGGACGACTTGGAGTTGTACCTTGACCTTATGACAACTAGAACCGGATACTTAATAAAACACACCCTTCCAAGTGCCAGATACAACCGGTGGTCGCTCTCCCTCAGGGATATGAGGAGGGGATCGCCGGGTAGGATTATGCTATGCGATGCTACTGGAGATGCTACTTGGAGATGCTACTTGGAGGACTTCAATCTACTCTCTTCTACATGCTGCAAGACGGAGGCTGCCAGAAGCGTAGTCTTCGACAGGATTAGCTATCCCCCTCTTATTCTGGCATTCTGCAGTTCAGTCCACTGATATGGCCCTTTACACATATACCCATGCATATGTTGTGTAGCTCCTTGCTTGCGAGTACTTTGGATGAGTACTCACGGTTGCTTTTCTCCCTCTTTTACCCCTTTCCCTTCTACCTGGTTGTCGCAACCAGATGCTGGAGTCCAGGAGCCAGACGCCACCGTCGACGACGACCCCTACTACACCGGAGGTGCCTAATACTACGTGCAGGCCGCTGACGATGACCAAGAGTAGTTAGGAGGATCCCAGGCAGGAGGCCTGCGCCTCTTTTGATCTGTATCCCAGTTTGTGCTAGCCTTCTTAAGGCAAACTTGTTTAACTTATGTCTGTACTCAGATATTGTTGCTTCAGCTGACTCGTCTATGATCGAGCACTTGTATTCGAGCCCTCGAGGCCCCTGGCTTGTATTATGATGCTTGTATGACTTATTTATGTTTTTAGAGTTGTGTTGTGATATCTTCCGGTGAGTCCCTGATCTTGATCGTACACGTTTGCGTGCATGATTAGTGTACGATTGAATCGGGGGCGTCACAATTTCGAACAGGAAGGACAGAAACACATATGGCGCAACAGGAGCAGCACCGTTGGCGTTGAGGTTGTCGCCCATGTCGTTGAGGAAGAGGTTGCCGAGGTCGGGGAAGAAGTCATCATCGGTGAAGTCATCGCTGCCAGCAATCGTGTGAGTGCACTCCCCAAATTTCAACAGCGCCTGCCGAGTGGAGCGCATGAGGGCGTGGCTATAGGGGTGGTTGCGGCCGCCGAATGGAGCGCAGGAGTAGCACACGAAGCAGTAGATGGTGCTCCCTCCCTAGTCTCTATCTCTACTCTTATCTCTATCTCTACTACTCTTCTTATCTTCTTCTTCTTATAATAATATTAATATATTAATATCTACTCTACTCTTATAAAAAACAAGGTTGGTCATGATGGTGTGCCTGCCATCCTGCAATATAGGCCGTCTGAATTATATCTGATGGATAGGAAGGAAACTATGGCAATTTTGCAAAAAGGTACCCACGTTCATCCTTTTCTCTCACAAGATAAACTACTCATACAAATGCATCTTGATGTTACATGCAACGCACGGGCATCTTGCTACTAGATAATAAAAAACCAAGTTGGCGATGATGGTGTGCCCGCCATCTTGTAATTTAGACCGTCCGATCTATATCTGACAGATAGAAAGCAAACTATGACAATTTTACAAAAGATACCCGCACCTCTCTCCACATTTACAGATAAGGCCTTGCCTCGTTCATCCTTATCTCCCACAAACTCATTGCCGAGCAATTAGAAAAGTAAGTCTCTAGAACAATCTGGCATGGTGGCTGCTGCCGGCGCTGTCCATCCCCATGCCTCCGCCCAGTCCGACCACCAGTCACGACCATTCCCCACTTCCCCTCACCTTATCTTTCATCTTTCTCGAGATATCATTTTTTTGATGAAATTCTTGAGATACCATTTTTCTGATAAAAGTCTCGAGATACTATTAGTTTTTACACATGGGATTACTCTTGCATGGGTCAATGACAACAGGTGTTTTGTAAAAAAATGCATCTTGATGTTCCGTGCAATGCATGGGCATCTTGCTAGTTTTTCATACAATTCCAAACACCACGTAGACACGGTCTTTGACCATTTTACAACTATGTTAGTATCATTGTTAGTGGTGAACCGGTGCAAGTTATAGCCCCGGGTGTCTTAACTTTTTTAGTAATGATATCTGGCGATTGTTCGCCATGAGCTCAATCCTGGCGAATCCCACGTAACCGTTAGATTTCCATCCGATGATGGACTATTTTTAAGCCATAGTATTTGACAAAACCGCCATCCTTACACACGTACTATAACTGCGTCGCGGGCGTTCGCAACTGCCATGTCTCCCAGCAAACGTTTGCTAGGGATTGGAGTTAGCACCGATGGCGGTTCGTAGTTGTTCCACACTCGGGCATTGAAGTTTGTAACTATTTTAGATTACAATATACTACTCCACCGGTGCTAGTAGTAGAGCAGAGTCCTACTCCACAACTCTATATGCAAACTAGAGCATATTAGTAGGTACTGTAGGGAGTACCATGATCACTCAAACAAGTTGTCTAGCATCGATATGACCCTACGCTGCTGGTATGTGTCTCATAAGTCAAGCGGCGTGCTATAGTCATCATCACCTATCCACTCCCCGCAGCACATATTCGCTTCTCCATCTTTGTCTGCACATAATCGTCCAATCTTCCATCCCCGCTAAGGCGCCTGCCCCCTCTTCCGAAACCCAAGCACTAATAATGGCAGAACCGAGCAGCGTTCGCCGAAAGAGTGGCTGGAATTCGCTCCCTACAGAGGTAATCAAGCTCATTGTTTCGCGATTTGACAATCTCAGTACCATGCCACTCGCCGTGTGCTCGTCAGGGCTGTACCGTTTACTCAAAGCCCTCAGGTCGGAGCTTTTTAAGCTAGCTCCTTGCTTGCTGATGCCTCTTGATCTTCAGAAACGGTGTGTCACGCAACATAAAGATCATAGGGTGGCAAGCAACAACACCCTTGACAACAATCCGATCCCCGTCAGCCTCAACTACATTAATAGTATGTACTGGGTCGACATGAACACGTCTTGGATGGTGCTCATCGACGATCGCGGTAGCTGGACGCTCGCGGAGGTCTACACCTGGCGATTGATCCCCCTTCCTTCGATTAACACTGCACCGCTTTGGCACCGCGGCCAAGAATACTCGGAATCTTACAGTAGCCAACATGATACCAAGTTTGATTTGCTCGAGGTTGTAATCTGCCAAGTGCCCACAAGATCTGCGAATTATAAGGACTTCAGGCTAATTGCGTTCTTCAACTGCGGTCTCGCCTATCTGACAGGTGGCCGCGGTAAGTGGATAAATCTGCACGTCCATCGCAAGATCATACATCCTCCATAGTTCACTGATGCCATTGAACACAAGGGCTTCATTTACGCTGTCGACTCCTTCTATGTCTAGACGTATTGCTGGCCTACTCCAGTCATCGTTACAAATGGTTGTTACAGCAGTATGTTACTTTCATATGATATCATGATGGCTTGCTTATATTAATGTCAACATTTACTGAAAAAATATTCATGCTCATAACATGTTGTTCTTGAGATTGACTACAGTAAGAGCCCTTTTTTATTGACTCCAACTTGATATGATGTTGTAGGCCACCTGGTGTCCCTACCCTTCCTAATCCCAGAACCTTTCAAAGAAAAGAGGCATGACAGTTGCAGGTGGTTCCTGGCTTGATCAGACGACGATGAACGATTGATGATCGTTCCCACGTACCGAACGTGTTGTTTCGCGGAATACAATCACAATCACTGCAAGGTCTTTGAGTAGGATCCCAGCTTCTCTGGACCTTCAGGAATTTTTAACTGGAGGCTGGTAACTAGCCTTGGTACACGCTCTCCGTTTCTCGGACTGAATTATCCGATTAACCAGGAGATAACCGACTACTAGGATCACGATGGCAGCACGGTTTCGTTCATTAGGAAAAACTGTGTGTACACAGCGTACCATGCGTCTCTGCATGCACCATACCCTGATATGTGTCGCCATGCTCTGCAGCCCAAAGTAGGAGAGAGGGTCACAAGTATGAGACTTCGACCTACTGGCTGGAGTTTCCCCCATCAGTTAGCCATCTGGTTCAAGCTGTCAGCCAATCTTCACACCTTAATAAATAGTAATGTCTAACTGAGCTAGTTAGTTAGATGGGTACACTTGGTGTAGTAGGATATTTATTTAGTTTGATGCATACACTTGTTCTTTTTTGGTAGACCTTTTGTAATGATGGCCGACGTTTGGTTTGGAAGAGAGAGCTGCGTCTTTACTCTTCTGGCTTGCTTATTGCTTCTGTTGCACCCCCAGCCCTGGTTGTTGCTGCTAGTTTCAATGTACAATCAGTAGTATATTTCGTTTGTTGGTTGAATAAATGTGTTGTTAGAACGACAAACACAATGTTTTGGAAGTCGTTGCACGGTCCAATCCTTTAGTGCCCCGCATCATACGTAGTACATACTATTTTTGGTATGGAACACATTTTCCACTTGTCGATAACATGCAGCCCACTGATGAATGCCCAATATAGGAGCCCGTAATTAACTGGAAGGGAGGATCTCACATGAATCCGACCCAGGTACATGCTCATGGTCCCCTAAACATAAATAAGTAAATAAATAAAACTAAATGCTCATGCACCAGTTCTTTAAATTCACAATTTGAAAAGTTAAATTTTAACATAAGGATATTATTTCCTATGATAGTGTTGTTACATTCAGTCAATTTTTTTCTTAGGCAAAGATAGCAACCGGTCTTGTTTCTCCCACCATTTTCTCTGCTATCTGGGACCCACATCATTGTCAACATATAGTCAATTAATGACAGAATTGCACATTTTTTGAGGATTTGTTTGGAGCAGTAGGCTATAAACTGGGTTGTGCGGTCTCTGTGGCCCGTCTAACAACATGACAGCCCAATAGTTTTTTCTTTGGGAAAATAGGTAGCCCACTATTTCTTTTTGAAGAATACCCAAGATAGGCCTATTTGTTTTCTCTGACTTACTGGGCTGCAAATCTTTTAAGGCGAGGAGGGATGCATTCCGGCCTGGCCAAAGAGTATGGTCTGTATATCTTAAAAGGAATATCAAAGGGGTTGCAAATTCCAAAAAAAATAGCAAATGGGAAATTAGTTTCTTTTTTGTTTTTGTTCTTCACTAATATTTTATATTTCATTGGATTTTAACATGACATAGTACTAATTTATTTTTAAATTTGTTTTAGTATGGCTACTAATTTTTAGATTAAGAATATTTTGTTCCCCAGCAAAAATATGCGATTTTTTTAAATTTCACACATTTTTACTTCAATTTTTTAACCCTGGCACTGACCTGAAAATGGACAGTAATTCTAAAAATGGAAAATGGGCTGCAATAAATTCCATATGAATTAGAAAATGAGTAAAAAATATAAAAATAACAGCAAATGGGCTGTACATACCACATATTTCGAGGATGACTTGTTTACGCAAGGCTTTCTCAGTCAACACATGATTCTAGCATCAGTGACTGTTGGATGTCCATTCAATGGCCGACGTGCTTCTTCAATCTCCGATCTTCCTGCTCCAGCCGCCTAAACCAGCGCCGGCGGGACTGCCTGCTCCCTCCTCTTGTGGCCAGCTGTGATGCCGCACAGGCTTCACCGGCCCACCCTACTCCCTCCGCTGGCCTGGCCGCACGCAATCAACTGCCTCCTTATTACACGAAAAAAATGATTCCTCCCACTGACATCTGTGGCACACCGGTTCAGAGGCTAACCTCTAGGCCTACTAAGTTGATGCATACGCATGGCTTTGTCAACTTAGTCAACAGACGATTCTAGCAGCAGTGTCCGTTGGATTTGAATCGAACGGTCCTGCAGCTTCTTCAATCGCTGCTCTTCTTGCACCAGCCGCCCAAACTAGTGCCGACGAGACCACCTGCTCCTGCCTCCACTGGTCGGCTGTGCTGTCGCACAGCCCTCACCATCCACCCTACTCCCATCGCTGGCCAGGCCATCCCTTTACTGTCTACTCACCCACAACCCGTATTATTCTGTGGCGACGGCAGCCCCACACCACAGCTGAACCTGTGAACCCTCGTACTCTTCTCCGCGTGGGCATCCACTGCCGCGTCTTCCCCGGCTTCGCGTCCTCCCCTTCCAGGCCTCGCCATCGTCCATCGCCTTGGTGCTCTTGATGCTGTGTGGTCAACGTGGTCAAGGAATGACTTCCATCCGAAGAGGACTGTATGTGGAGAGGCTGACGGCTGGGTCCACGGTCGCACGCAAGGAAATGCCTCCTTATTACGTGCAAAATAATGATTCCTCCACCTGATAGCTAGGACCCACCGAAAGGGCCTATGTAATTCGGGAAAAAATGTTCCCCCCGCTGACAGCTCGGACCCACCAATGATATCTTCACACGCAAGGAAGTGCCTCCATATTAGGCGTGAAAAAAATGAATCCTCGCCCTAACTGCTGGAACCCACCATAGTTGGAGGCTGACTTGTGGGACTACTAAGTTGACGGGGACGGAGGGCTTTGTCAACTTAGTCAATATGAACGATTCTAGCTCCAGTGACCGTAGGATGTCCATCCAACGGCCGTAGTGCTTTTTCAACCTCTGGTCTTCTTGCTCTAGCCGCCCAAACCAGCGCCGGTTGTGCCGCCTGCTCCTGCCTCCCGTACCTGGCTGTGATGCTATGGAGGCCTCACCACCCCTTACTACTCCCAACGCTAGCCATGCCATCCCTCTACTCACCCAGACCCCCTGTTATTCTGTGGCGACGACTGCCTCACACCGCAGCCGAACTAGTGAACCCTCGTACTCCTCTTCGCATGGGCATCCACTGTCGTGTCTTCCCCGGCTCCGTGTTGTCCCCATCCTAGGCCTTGCCGTAGTCCACCGCCTTGGTGCTCTCGGCGCGGCCTGGTCAGTGTGGTCAAGGAAGAAAGAACGACTTCCATCGGAAGAGTACTATACGTGGAGAGGCTGATAGCTTGGCCACAGCAAGGAAGTGCCTCCTTATTATGCGGAAAATAATTATTCCTCCACCTGACAGTAGGGACCCAGCGGACGGGCCACTATATTTCGCGAAAAAAGTTTCCCCCCTAACTGCTGGGACCCACCAGCTACATCTTCACACACAAGGAAGTGCCTCCTTATCCTCCCCGACAGCCGGGACCCACCTGGTCGAAGCGTACATAGTGTTGTCATTCTGGTCATGAACGTGTGCGTACATACTGGTCGATCGGTCTGTTTGCAGGCTGCAGTGATGAACCGTGGCTGAGTAAGGAAGGGCACATGTCATAGTAGAGGCGCGGATGTAGCATGTACGCATACATACAACCAGGGTGCAAGAAAGTAAATACGGTCACGTACGTACATATGGGCGTGGTCTCGAACGCCTACTCGCGCATATGTATGGCCAGGGCTCGTGTACATGGTTGGGTTGAAACAGAGAAACTACGTCATCATGTTCATCAGGAGCCAACCGGCCTGGACGGAACATCCATCGAAACAAAGCCTGGCATACCACAGAACATAGGAAACAACCTTCTTGTGTTCGACCGGCCACGGTCGAAACAGGATCCTGTTCATTAGGAGGGGTCTAAAGTACCGCAAAATGGAGGAAACAAACTTCTCCTGGACCTCCTACGGTCGAAACGGGGTCCTGTTGATCCGGAGGGGTGTGGCATACCGCAAAACGTCGGAAACGGACTTGTGGTTGATCGCTACGGTCGAAACTGGGGTCCTGTTCATCGGGAGGGGTGTGGCGTACCGCGAAACGGGACTCCACGGGCTACTGTTCATCTCCACCGTCGACCTCCTCCAGCCTCCACCTATGACCGTTCATCCACGGGCTCATGTTCATCCAGCCTCCACCGCTCCTCCACCGGCTACTGTTCAACCAGCCCTCTCCACGGGGTCATGTTCAACCACCCCTCCATGGGCTACTGTTCATCCAGACCTCCACCGGCTACTATTCAACCAGCCCTCCACGGGATCCTGTTCACCCAGCCCTCCACGGGGTCCTGTTCATCCACCCCCAACCAGCTCGATCGATCGAGGTCCTATTCATCCAGCGGCAACGGCCTCTACTACCATGGGGTCCTGTTCATCCAAACCCCCCAACAACGCTCACTGATCATCAAGGGAAGGAGGCAGCAGGTTTGATCGGCTTCAGTTAGCAGCAGTAGCAAAGGAATCGCTCGATCGGGTTCAGTTAACAGCCAGATCGATCGATCGATCGGGCTTAGTAACACGTAACCTGCAGTGCAATCGCTCGGGTTCAGTAGGCGAACGCCTCACTCGGGTTCAGTTAGATCCCAACGCCTTGCACCCACGCGCGTACGTGTACAAGAGAAACGCGCATCGCTTAGCCCCCGACCACCCACCGTAACCGAGAACTACCCGATATTTTCCTCGCCCTCGCTTCTACCACGGTTTTTCCGTCATGGATGACGCAAAGAATGTCATGCAGCTGCGTCTTCGGCCCGCCCAGGACGAAAAGCCCATTTTCTGTCATGATTTTTTGTCATAGAAGTAGGAGCCAACCACATCTATGATGATACCGGGTTTTGTCCCAATTATCATTATAGAAGTGTCATAAGCATGACAGGAAAAAATTCATTCGGCCCAAAATGTCACGGATGTGTCTTTTTTTGTAGTGATATGGTGTGGTGAAGATAGTGTGACACTCAACACAAATGAGATAGCAATTGTGCAACATGTGTGAGGCAACCAAGTCTTGCAAGCTAGTAGTGCGAAGATGCAACATGCTATAAGTAATCATGGCAATCATGTCATGTGTACAAGTAGTAGGCATAGGCAATGCACATGGCATATCGAAAGCACAAATACACAGGAAGATCAAGGTGTCATCATAGGAATGGATCACAAAGAAAACATGGCAAGAACAAGCAATATCTCCACCAAGCTTGCAAATACATCTACAAGTAGTAGAATCAACCATCATGTGTAACGCAAATCATGGGTCACAGATGCATGGTAAAACCATAGAAATAAGGATGTCGTGCAAAGTGAACATTGAAAGATGGGCATAGAATATGTAATGGACACTAACCCATAACCATGTGAGGGACATGTAGAAGAAATGCGTGAAGTCATTGTGCGAAGGGAGAGGTGGGAATGAGAATCCATGGTATCCCAAGTTATCAATGCTCTCTAGAGCTCGTTTTGTCAACTCATGGGATTGTGAGGTTGACACGTATGCATGGGTACCTACACAAAAAATACACAAGCGAAAGAAACTGTGTGTGTGGTAAATGTACACATCATCCATCATGATGTGTATGTGCATGTGTGAGTTAGCACAAGATAAGCATCGCTCAAAGAAATTTTATGCATGGAATAGGTACATTCCATCCATCATGAAAGAATAATTATTATGTATAACACGATGAGGACACAAATTGAGTGTGCTAGTATAGCAAGTGTGTGGCACAACAAGAGCAATTTTATTCATGGGATGCATATGGTGCACACAATCATGGGAATCATGCAATGGATGGGATGGATCAAAATCTCCTAATATGGATGAGAAAACTATGGGGGTCTCTTCATGAGCAATAGAAGAAACATCATATGGAGAAAATGGATAACATCCGAAACATGCATATCCGAAGCTAGGGGGTCATGGCATGGCATATGAGATAAATGATGCAAAGGAAGCATATCAATATCATCACAAGAAAAACAAATGCCAATTACAATGGGCTTGTCATCTATGCCATATTTACAAATTGGGTTTATTTTAATGGCATATGCATAGTCACTATGATGAGATTGGAATGATGCAATATGGGAGATCTCACTCATCGCATATGACAAGTGTAATGGATTGTCAAATATAATGTGACCAGTAGAATTTTCACATGATATCTTATGGAGCATAGCATCACAACTAGGTAATTCGACATGCTCAAAATCATATTCATAAATGGGTGGCATATCGAAACAAGTATAGGATGTAGTATGTGATGAATCCATAAGGTGATCAACATCATGCAAGCAATCATTTGCGAGATAGTCCACTATTGGGATAAGTGAAGTACCATCATCTATGTTACCTTTGTCATTCCACTCAAGTGGTGTAGGTGAGATGTCAAAGACCAAATTGTGGTCAACGTCATCATCGTGATGGAACCATGTGGGGGTGCATCATAGTCCACCATGGTCATCGTCTTGTCCAAAGGAAGGACAAAGTCGTCGGGGATCGGCATGTCATCATATATGGAACCTAGAACCAAATGAGAAGACACAATAGAGGTGGAGGTTAAGTTGTTAGAAATCGAAATGGCCTCACATGCCCTATTAACTAGCTCACTCTCTCTATGTGGTGGCGGCTCATTCACTCCCTCAATGTAGGTGCACTCAAAGTCACATATGTTGGAGTCACTCATCTCACTCATGTGGTGGGGTTGTGGCTCTCCTCACATGGGAATTGGGGCAAATCATCATATATGGGGCTAGTGGTGGAGTCACTCTCACTCTCAATATGGTGGCACAAGTCGCTCAAGTCCTCATACGACGCCGTGGTCGAAGGGAAAATCCCATGCTCAACCATCTCATAGCCATGGATGAAGGCCGAAGATGGCACATCATCGCTCTCCTCCATGACCGAAGGGAAAATCCCATGCTCGATCATCTCATCACCGTCGTCGTGTATGAAGGTCGTAGATGGCACATCATCACTCTCACCTCCTAAGATGGAAGCACCATCCTTGCTCGCCGCCATGTCGCTCGCCTCCAAAGCATGTTTCTTGGGATACTCCATAGTCGTAGTCGTTGCCGCACGGTCTTCAAAAAGTGTCATGGTAGACTCGGCATCATCAATGCCACAAAAAGGGATAGCAGTGAAGTCAAACTTGGGAGCATCGTCTTGGAGCTCGTCGGGCTTGGACATCTTGGTGGTACTATCCTCAAGTTCATTTTCATGGAGCTTGGTTATCGCTAAGTGAGCTTGGGGTGAAGAAGTCTTGGCCTTCATGTGTTCTTGTTCCTCCTTGAGAGCACCAATGTAGAGGTCGTCGAGGGACTTGTAGTTCTCGTGGAAGATAGTCTTGCAGATGTCGTTGTGCAATCCCATCATGAAGTGGAACTTCATCCAAATGGGGTCATCCACACTGGCTCGTCACAAGGCTTTCTTTATCTCGAGGAATACTTGTCGAGGGACTTGGATCCTTGGATGGTGTTCTCCAATTGGCGTTGAAGATGTTCTGTATAGGTGGAAGGCAAAAACTCTCGCCGCATAGCTTTCTTCGTCTTGGGCCAACTCATGTCAAAGGTCTTCGAAGGTGTATGAAGCCACCATGTCGACGTGTAGTCATGGAAGTTACTTGTGGCGCACTGCACTTGGTCATCAGAAGGGACTTGATGTTGCTTGAGGTAGTCGTCCATCTTGCGCTCCCACTCGAGATACTCCTCTGGATCTTGAGTCCCATAGAAAGGAAGCTCATGTGTGACGTCCCGAGATCGACGCTCCAGGTGTCTTCCAGTGATTCATTGTTGTTGCCTTGTCATTTGCTTGCGTGTCGCATCTTGCCATGTCATCATCTGCATTACATCATCATGTTCTCAAAACTTGCATCCGTCCGGGCTCCCCCAGTTCTGTCCGTTGTCCGTTCTGAGTCGAGACACATTGCACGCGCCCGCGGCACGTCCAAAATATTATTTTATAAGTGGCCTGAAAATGTTCTCGGAATGGAATGAAAGTTGGCGTGCGGTGTTGTTTTGTTGTCAGTAGGACGCCTGCCAAGTTTCATCGTGTTCGGAGTCCGCTTGATGCCCCAACGAATAACTATAGTGGCAGTATAACCGGTCTTTTAGTCGGACGTTTTCGGTCTCCGAAAACTGTGTCGGGCTGCATCTCGCCCCTCTTCTCTCAGTCCAACCCGCTCTCCATAGTCCACCTAGGCCCATGCCTATCCCTCTTCGCGTCCGGAGCCGTCCGATGCGATTGCACGGTCCGAAAACCCCTCTTTGCACAGTGCACCGCCCCCTCACGTGTGCGTCCGAAACTTCCCCGGACCCGACCCGGACAGTCGTCACCATTGGAATCGGTTCATCCCCAAACGTCTACAAAACATCACCGTTTTCTTATTTGGCCTCCCTAGCCTATTTTTTTCCTGACCGTCCGATTTTGATCGGAGGGACGAGGTACCCCTAACTCTAGCCACCTACTATATATAGCACTTCAATTCTAGCCCTAGGCTGTCCAATCTCCACCAAATCCCCATGCCGCCGCCACTCTCTCCCTTGGCTTCAGCGCCGAGCCAACCACCTTCCCTCCCAGATCCTCCCCCTCAAAACCGTGGCCTCCGACCACCTGCCATGCCTTCCGGCCAGTAGCAGGAGCCCCTGCCTCACACCTCATGTGGGCCTCCTCACCTGCAAGCAGCCGGAGCAGCAGCTCCCAGTCGCCGAAGGAACCTCACCCCGCCTTTTCTTCCTTCCCCTTTCTTTTTCTTCTCCCCCAAACCTCACCTTGTTCACTCATCTGTCTCTCTGTGAACAGGGCAACGGCGCCGCCACCATCCCCGAGCGCTCGTGGTGCGCCCGCTGGAGACCCTGAGTAGGACCGCTCGACCTCGTCTCCTCGCGCGAGAGGAGCCCGAGTGCCTGCAGCCGCCTTTGTTCCCGAACAGCAAGAGGATCCCTTGCGCTCTTGCGGCGCTAGCCTTCCTCGACGCCGCTGGAACAGACCTGCGCCTCCACCGCCGTCCTACAATCTCTTCCTCCCTTGCCGCTCTCTCACAGCTTGCGCCCTCTCTCTCCCGTGCCTCTGCAGGAACGAACAGCGCCGCCCGGCCATGGATGCTGCCATAGAGCCTCGGCCTCCTCAAGCCCGGCACTGTCCAAGCCCATTCCCGGCCAGATCCGGTCTCCCAGGACCCCGCTGCCCCCTCGCCGGCATCTCGCCGGCGCTCCATGTCGGGCTTGGCGTCCTTTTCGTCTTCAGAAACGACGGATGAGGGAGCGCTCACCTCGCCCAGCTTTGTTGACCGAATCTGCCTCGCTGACCCTCTCGACCGCCAGCCACAGCGTTTCGCGCGTGGACCAGATGCAGCGAGCCGAGCCCAGCAGCCGGTCTGCGCAAGCCTCTTCCCAACTGGGCCTTAGCCCAATGTGAGCCACCCATCGTTTTTTTCTTTTTTTCCTCTGTTGGGCTTCCTGTCCAGTTTCGGCCCGTTTATGTTTTTTCAGTGTCTGCGAATTTAGCTAATTATCCAGAGTTGGCAGTTTTGCAGAAAAGCCCTCATACTTCATTCATTTAATAACTCACAAACTATGCATCATACGTAAAAACTCCAAATATGAAAAATGCTTATAATTTTATCTAGTTTCATAATATGCCACTTTCATCCATGTTCAAAATGTTTAAAATGCTGGTTGTTTAAATTTGCTCCTATGTCATGCTAAAATGCTTTAATTCATAACTAAATAACTATAACTCGGAATTTAATAAACTTTATATGTAAATGGGGTGGAAAAATGTCTAGTTTAACATGGTGGCATCACTTTGCATGTTTAACAACCCTAAAATTGTGTTTAGGGCAGAACAGTACCAAATCCTTAAATTGCACATGGGGTTTTTTGGACATGTTGTTTGTTGTTCTGGCCTCATTTAAACTTGCCTAGATAGGTAGTTATCTTTTGCTTCACCCCTTGCCATGCTAAACAACATTTAATATTGTTTAGTACCTAACGAGAGAGAACTAAATAAGTCATGTGGTGTTTTCTTCAATATGCAACTCCATTGCATATTGAGCTCCACTTAATTTGTAGTGTTGTTTGTTGCACTTTGCCATGCCATGCCATGTATCTTTAAACTGAACATGCATCATACTTGTTGTGCATCATGCCATGATTATGTGGTGGTTGTTTACTATGTTGTTTGCTTCTTTCCGGTGTGCTTCTTCGGGTTGGTTCCGTTAATGCCGCGTTTGTGAGGATTTGTTGGTCTATGTCTGTTTGTCTTCTTCATGGACTCGTTCTTCTTCCTTGCGGGATCTCAGGCAAGATGACCATACCCTCGAAATCACTTCTATCTCTGCTTGCTAGTTGCTCACTCTATTACTACGCCTATGCTGCGATACCTACCACTTGCTTATCATGCCTCCCATATTGTTAAACCAAGCCTCTAACCCACCTTATCCTAGCAAACCGTTGTTTCGCTATGTTACCGCTTTGCTCAGCCATTCTTATAGCGTTGTTAGTTGCAGGTGAAGATTGTTGTTTGTTCCATGTTGGAACATGGATATTTTGTTGGGATATCACAATATCTCTTATTTAATTAATGCATCTATATACTTGGTAAAGGGTGGAAGACTCGGCCTTATGCCTGGTGTTTTGTTCCACTCTTGCCGCCCTAGTTTCCGTCATATCGGTGTTATGTTCCTGAATTTTGCATTCCTTACACGGTTGGGTCATAATGGGAACCCCTTGACAGTTCACCTTGAATAAAACTCTTCCAGCAATGCCCAACCTTGGTTTTACCATTCGCCACCTAGCCTTTTCTTTCCCTTGGGTTCTGCAGACTCAAGGGTCATCTTTATTTAAACCCTCGGGCCAGTGCTCCTCTGAGTGTGGGTCCACCTCGTCAGCCGTCGGTGGCCACCAGGGGCAACTCTGGGCTGGCCTACCGGAAGTTTGGACAATCTGAGTGTGCCCTGAGAACTAGATATGTGCAGCTCCTATCGGGATTTGTCGGCACATTCGGGCGGTGTTGTTGGACTTGTTTTACCATTGTCGAGGATGTCTTGTAACCGGGATGCCGAGTCTGATCGGATTGTCTTGGGAGAAGGAATATCCTTCGTTGATCGTGAGAGCTTGTGATGGGCTAAGTTGGGACACCCCTGCAGGGATTGAACTTTCGAAAGCCGTGCCCGTGGTTATGGGCAGATGGGAATTTGTTAATGTCCGGTTGTAGAAAACCTGAAGCTTAACTTAATTAAAATGCATCAACCGCGTGTGTAGCCGTGATGGTCTCTTTCCGGCGGAGTCCGGGAAGCGAACACGGTGTTGGGGTTATGCTTGACATAAGTAGTCTTGGATCACTTCTTGATCATAGATTCTCGAACGTGCTTTGCCTTCTCTTCTCGCTCTCATTTGCGTATGTTAGCCACCATATATGCTAGTCACTTGCTGCAGCTCCACCTCATACCTTTTACCCTACCTATAAGCTTAAATAGTCTTGATCGCAAAGGTGCGAGATTGCTGAGTCCCCGTGACTCACAGTTTACTTCCAAAACCAGTTGCAGGTGCCGGTGATACCGTATAGGTGACGCAACCGAGCTCAAGGAGGAGCTCGATGAAGATCTTGTTCGTTGTGTTGGTTCGTTTCGAATCGGTCAGTAGTGGAGCCCAGTTGGGGCGATCGGGGATCTGTAGCATTAGGGGTGGTCTTCTTTTGTTTTGGTTCCGTAGTCGGACCTTGTTTGTATCTGGATGATGTAATGTTATATTCATGTATTGTGTGAAGTGGCGATTGTAAGCCAACTCTATACCTCTTTCTTATTCAGTACATGGGATGTGTAAAGATTACCCCTCTTGCGACATGCCTACAATGCGGTTATGCCTCTAAGTCGTGCTCCGACACGTGGGAGATATTGCCGCATCATGGGTGTTACATCATGGTTGGTGTCGAGGTCTTGACCTTCACGTTCTTGTTGGTGATGGTGTCGATGCTGATGTGACCTTGCCGGAGATGGTAGCTTGGAAGGATGTGCACTAGAGTGTCTTCTCGAAGATGAGGAAGATCTCTTGTAAGACTTCATGAGGGCTTTGATCTCCTCCATTTAAGCATCCATCTTGGAGTCCAAGTTGTTGTTCATGGTACCAAACTCGTCGTTGTTGTTGTAGACCGAAGGAGGTGTGCTTTGCCTATCCATCACAAGTCTCGAACAAAGGTGAGTAGGAAATGAGAGAACAAAACCAAAGTCACCTTTTCTGAATATTGAGGGTGTATCGAGTATCACTCAATGTAATGGTACAATAGTAGAATTCGTACCAGGTTTATTTCTCACACCTACACACGTAAAGCTTATGGAGGAGTTTGGTTAGGATGCATCGCACAACATTTCAATCAAAATATTAGTCAAGATATCGATAGTGTTGAGAAGTTTCACAAAATTGCAAGTAAAGCAAGTAGACCAATAACAAAGAATGGCACATGGAAACACACACACACACACAGAGAGAGAGAGAGATAGATAAATGGGATCGTGCAACCAAGGAATGAGTTCACAATGTGGAATCCATGAAAAATGCTCATGTTGCACAACTCTAGAGAGATGCTAGCACGATTGCGCAATAGGCGGATAAGACACTTGTGCACAACCTATGACATGAAAAATGTATCAACTTTCTATCTCAAGTATGCCATATATGTATGATGTTCTGGTGTTTCGCACACGATTATCCAAGATGATCAATGTGGTAGTATGATATGCAAAGTGGTGATGCTATGGCTATTTCTTACAAGCTCTTTGTTTTTCTCTTTTTGCTTAAAAGCTTATTATTTTATTTTGGCCACTTCTGAAAAAATGCTTGAACCAAGATAACTTGTGTATGCGGGAAAACTTGTGACACAATAGATGATATGATGATACCAAGATGAGGTATGTATGTAATGGTAGGTTTGTATCTAAGATCACTAAAATGCACAAGTAGCGTGGCCTGGCAATACTCAAATGGCTAGTCTCGATAGGAAAGTGACGCAAAATGTGCTAGGGGTTAACAAAACAATGGCAAGAATGAATGTACAATGATGGGATACCACGATACCAAGATGATATAGAGGTTACCGTTCTTGCTTATGGTTAGGTGTCAAAATGGTGAAGGTGGCCGATGTCGAATCCGTGGAGAAGATGAGCGGCGGTGTTGTCGATGTCGAACCATTCCTAGTTAGCTGAAACACCCTAGGAAACGGAAAAACAGCAAACTCAAAATCTCAAACGAAAAATGACAAATGGTGATAGCGGAATGCGTTGGTAGTTCCGGAGTTGGCAATGCGGCAGTGGTCATGGTGGTTGATGAATAAGGCCATCCCTAAGTATATGAAACACCTTAGGAGACCCACATCACCACTCAAGCAACCATAAATGCTATATGGATCAAAAAGGGTTAGGTTGCAGAAAGCTATGGTGGTGTTGCGAATGATATGGTGGATGGCCTAGGCAAATATGCCAAAATGCCAAAATTTTGATGGAGTCAAATTATGTTGGAACCTATCTAGATGTATGGCGGATGTCAATAGCTACTCAACGAGCTAAATAACGACAAAATCGGACTCCGGGAGTGAAAGTTATGGCCAAAACGGTGTGTGGAAGTGGGCTGATTTGGGGGGGGGGGGGGGCGGGCACCCAGGGGTATGGGGTGCGAGTGCCCGGGGTGGTCAGTGGGGTTGGGCGAAATTGCCAGGGGGTGCGGGCACTTGGTAGTGGCCGAAATTGGGCAAAAATTGTGGAAAATGGATGAAATTGGTGGATTTCATGGTGGGAAAGGTGGGGATGGATGGGGGAAGGCTAGATCCACTTGCCAAACAACAAATCCATGGACCAAACAATAGAATCTCACAAGAAGCAACAAATTGCAAGAAAAATTTTTAGGGCTATTTTTGTGGGGATTTTCAAATTGGGACAAAAAAAGCAACGAAATCAAGCTAGCAAATGGGGGGTAGGGATTCCAAGATGTAAATCAACCTTGCTCATTATACCAAGATGTTGTAGGGCGAAACCCTAGAGGGGATATTTTCACACTTGGAGGGGCGAAAGAGGAAGAACACACAAGAACAGAAGGAGGAAATCACTCTAACAAACCCAAATAACAAATCCACTAGAGTAGCATACAAGAGATCCACAAGCATACATGAACAATTCAAGGAAAAAAGCACTAGGGTAAAGTTCTTCCCACTATGTGAGGTCTTGATGATCCTATGATGGGGATCCTTCTCCAAGAGGAGGACTTGATCTCTAAGAGGAGGAAGATGAGCAAAGCTCTCTCTTTGTCTATCAAATACTTTGCTAACCCCCCCCCCCCCCAACAAGCTAGGGACGAATTGGGGGTAAAACAAGGGTACATGGGTCTTTTGCCCTTAGTGCACGCATGCACAAACTGGACGTGTCCGGGAACCCGGGGTAAAGGGGTCCGGGCACCCGGAGAGAGATGTGCCAGGGGGTCGGGCACCGGGTCCAGTCAGAGAGGTCGCGTCCTTGTGGCTGTTGGGGTCGGGCACCCGTGGGCTAATGGCCCAGGTGAGGGAGGCCTGGATTAGGGGGTCCTCGGGCGTTCGGGTTGTGTCACATGGGCCAGACTAATGGGCTGCGAAGATACAAGATAGAAGACTTTCCCCCGTGTCCGGATGGGACTCTCCTTTGCGTAGATGGCAAGCTTGGCGTGCGGATATGAAGATTTCTCTCTCTCTCTCTGTAAACCGAATCTGTACAACCCTAGCCCCCTCTGGTGTCTATATAAACTGGAGGGTTTAGTCCGTAGAGGCAATCATAATCATATAGGGTAGACATCTAGGGTTTAGCCATTACGATCTCAGGGTAGATCAACTCTTGTAACCCCTATACTCATCAAAGTCAATCAAGCAGGACCTAGGGTATTACCTCCATCAAGAGGGCCCGGACCTGGGTAAAACATCGTGTCCCTTGCCTCCTATTTCCCTTGATCCTTAGATGCACAGTTAGGGACCCCCTACCCGAGATCTGCCGTTTTTGACACCGACATTGGTGCTTTCATTAAGAGTTCCAATGTGCCGTCATCGAAAGGCTCGATGGCTCCACCGATCATCTACAACAATGTTGCCGGGAAGGAGATTTTTCTCCCTAGCCAGATATTCAAATTCGGCGGCTTCGCACTGCGCATCAACTCGGTTGGCCACTTGGAGCAGATTGACAACTACGCCCCTGGTCACCAGATTAGTTTTGGAAACCTGAACTATGTCGCTGATATCCGAGGAGACTTGATCCTCCAAGGATTCGTGGCCCCAGCCACCGCTCCGGCCTTAGATCCAGAGCGTGTCACCAGGTCTGAAGACGGGAGTCTAGAGCCCGCCGGACCCTCTACGGCCATAGAGCTCAACACTAGAGAACCGGAAAGAATAGTGTCACTGGCGGTCATCTCAAGACAGAACTCTTCTCCGGGCACTGGCTCCGAATCCTCGAAGTACACGTCATGCAAGCTCGGCCCGGGAACTTCTGTCCCCATCCAAACCTCGCTCTTGGATGAGGCTTTGGACTTAATGTGATCCCTCGCCATCACAGAGGAACCGCTTTCAAATTACGCCCAGCCCGGACTAGGGGCTAAAAATAGGGAATTTTACTTCCCACCCACCGCCCACTTCATAGCCACCGTCGACGATCTAACCGACATGCTCGACTACGCCTCCGAAGACATCCACGGTATGGACGACGATGCCAGAGAGAAGCAGGTCCAAAACCCGCCGTTCACTGGCCGCTGGACGTCCACTTCCTCATATGATGTGTACATGGTGGGCACACCTAAAGCAGGCGACAACGATGATGAAAAGGCCAGTCGAGGACGAACCTCATGAGATACCACCAAAGCTTCGACGTCAGCGGTGCCGCTCTAAATCGCGTCACGGAAAAGACAACAATACCGGCACCGGAGACGATGACACTCCGGAAAACACCGATGGCCAAGAAGACCCCATCGAACCAACATCCGAACAGGATGATCGGGAGGACGGGAAAATTGACCCTGACGATCAAGCAGGGAACGAAGACTCGGAGGATAGCAACTATCTACCACACTCCGAGGACGACGTGAGCCTCGGCGAAGAAGATTTCATCGTGCCAGAGGAACCCCTCGAACAAGAGCGCTTTAAGCGCCAGCTAATAGCCACTGCAAGAAGCCTAAAGAAAAAGCAGCAGCAGCTTCAAGCTGACCAAGATCTGCTCAACGATAGATGGACTAATGTCCTGGCAGCCGAGGAATACGGCCTCGAACGCCCAGAAAGGAGTTACCCGAAGCGTAAACTGCTACCCCAATACGATGATGAGGCGCTGGAGCCCATACCACCCGCGCGTAACACGGCTGACGGACCTGACCGACCACCATGTGGCCGGGACAGAATGGCAACTCAAGCCGAACACCAGCCCACACCACCTCGCCGTAAAAGCAGAGAAATAAAAGCTCGGGGATACACTTATGACCTATGTCAGGACGTGGACAATAGAGCCGGCCAGACCAGGTCAATCCACGGATCAAGGGGGCGTGCCAAAGTGCGAGAAGAGGTCCATCAGGCCTGGCGCGACAAACACAACCCTACCAGGGCCAAAAACCATACACAGACTCCATCCGAACTGCACCGTGACGTTGCTCGATACAGAGGCGCCGCACATCCCCTATGCTTCACCGGTGAGGTAATGGGGCACAAATTCCTAGAAGGGTTTAAACCCGTCAACATCGAATCATACAATGGCACAACAGATCCTGCAATATGGATTGAAGATTTTCTTCTCCACATTCACATGGCATGAGGTGATGATCTACATGCCATCAAGTACCTCCCCCTAAAACTCAAGGGGCCAGCACGGTACTAGCTGAACAGCCTACCAAAAAACTCTATTGGTAGCTGGACAGACTTGGAAGACACATTTAGAGACAGATTCCAATGTACCTATGTTCGGCCCTAGACGCCGATGATCTTAGTCACATAATCCAGCAACCCGGAGAATCAGTCCGGCAGCTCTCGACCAGATTCTTAATCAAAAATAACCAAATTGTTGATTGTGCAGACGCCGAAGCCCTCACGGCCTTTAAACATAGCATCCGAGATGAGTGGCTCGCCTGACACCTCGGCCAAGAAAAGTCGAAGTCCATGGCATCCCTTACCGCACTTATGACCCACTTTTGCGCGGGCGAGGATAGCTGGCTTGCTCGTAGAAGCAATAGCACCAGCGACCCTAGTACCTCTGAACCCAGGGACGGCAATGACAAGCCACGAAGCAACAAGCACAAGCGTCGAAACAATAACGAAGGAACCCAAGACACGACGGTCAACGCCGGATTCAGTGGTTCCAAACCCGGTCAACGGAAGAAGCCATTCAAGGCAAATAGAGATGGCCCATCCAGTTTAGACCGAATACTTGATCGGCCTTGCCAGATTCATGGCACCCCCGATAAGCCCGCTAATCACACCAACAGAAATTGTTGGGTCTTTAAGCAGGCCGGCAAACTCAACGCCGAACACAAGGGGAAAGGGTTGCCCAGCGATGACGATGACCAAGAGCCTCGTCAGCCGAACACAGGGGGACAGAAGCAATTTCCCCCCGAGGTAAAAACAATTAATATGATATATGTCATACATATCCCTAAAAGGGAGCGCAAGCACACATTATGGGACGTCTACGCCATAGAGCCGGTCGCCCCAAAATTCAACCCGTGGTCGGCTTGCCCGATCACTTTCGATCAAAAGGACCACCCAACCAGTAACCGTCATGGAGGTTCAGCAACTTTGGTCCTCGATCCAATCATCGATGGATTCCATCTCACGCGAGTCCTCATGGACGGCGGCAGCAGTCTCAATCTACTGTACCAAGACACTGTCTGCAAAATGGGCATCGATCCGTCAAGAATCAAGCCCACTAAAACTACCTTTAAAGGAGTAATACCCGGTGTAGAGGCCTGCTGCACGGGCTCAATCATGCTAGAAGTCATCTTCGGTTCGCCGGACAACTTCCGAAGCAAAGACTTGACCTTCAATATCGTCCCATTCCTCAGTGGCTATCACGCACTGCATGGACAAACCACTTTCGCGCACTTCAATGCGGTCACGCAATACGCCTATCTAAAGCTTAAGATGCCCGGTCCACGTGGCGTCATTACAATCAACGGAAACATATAACGCTCCCTCCGTACTGAGGAGCATACCACGGCCATTACGGCCGAAGTACAAAGCGGCCCTGTCAAGCCACACACCTCATCGGTTATTAAGCCACCAGACTCTATTACACAAGGTCGGTCAATTCTGCATGCTAACAGTTCGGTAATTCCAGAGCTAGATTAGCAGCTTTGCCTCCGTCGACCGCCATCTATATTCACGAAAGCCATACCGCGCTTGCATAATTACACACTCAAAGTACCTTGGGCATCAGTGGAGGCACAATACGGACAGGCCTATAGTACGGCTCGACCCTATACGGCCTTCCCCTTTTCTTTAATTATTTTTTTATCTTTTACCACAAGTGCATCAAAACCTGCTCATCCTATGGACTCATAAGGGCTCTCTCCGAGCCCGGTTCCATACAAATACTTGAAAACCATTCCTCTCAAGGAATCTTTTCTTACTAAGGCGAAAGCGGCACAGACATGCGGCAGGAAGGTGCAAAGGACTTTGTAGACCACAACTTCACTCAAGAACCTGTATAAAGCTTTTTCCCTTAGCCTTAGACCCCCCGCATGTAAAATGACCTTAGTGATTATGGTACCCTCTATAAGATAAAGTTTTGACGTATCAACCAGATTCCAGTGAACCAAATTCTTCTTCGGTATCGTCTTTACTTATAGACTTTATTCTGCCTCTTTAAGTTGTTTCACGCACACACCTCGGCACAAATTGCCAGGGCTCTATATGGCAACACACGTGTTGCCAAACAAAAAGTCCGAACAGCTTTATAGCATAGTTCGGCGTCCCGAGCTCGACACTATATGCATCGGCTCCGAATCATGTCTTTGGTCAATAGTTGTGTTGCCCGCCTTCTGTGTTTGCTACCTTACATTCCATCTGATCGGCTCGGGTAGTAAAGGGAGAACTATTGTGATTGTGTTTCCGGTTCGTCCGATTAAGCACCTCAGTAGAGAAAGCCAAAAACTGACTGTCATGATGCAACGAGAGCTGGTCAGCCACTCGGTGACCAATTAAAATCTTTAACGATTTTTCCGTATTACACGAAGGACTATTTTCCAGTCACATAGACAACGCATCCGCATTGGGATAGCCGCGTACACACTAGGGGCTACTTTGTAGACCCATCGTCAAACTCCTATGCTAAGTGAGACCAATAAAACCGCATAGCCTGATTGCCTGGTTCACCGCGCTGACACCTCCTTCATGGGCCAAGACGTTGGGACAAGTGTAGTCATACGCAATTCCGAACACCCCAGTAGTATCTACATGGGGCTTGAAGCCGACGACTGCGAACTCTCAGATATAAAAACGGCCGCACAGGAGGATAAAAACCCTTCATAAAGGCCTGAATATATTACAAAAGCCTCAGTTCATAATACAAACTCCCGAATAGTTCGGACTCATTCACTCGAACACTACATCCTTCGAGCATTGGCCTTCTACAAGGCGGGCACCTTTTAGTACATCCTCAAAATAGTGCTCTGGTATGTGATGGTCCTTGCTTTCCGGCGGGCCCTCAAATGCCACCTTTTCGGACTTCATCTTCGCCGAGTGCATCTTAACACGGGCGAAGGCCATTCGTTCTCCTTCTATGCAGGATCGCCTTTTGATGGTGTTGATTCGGGGCAGCGCATCGACGAGACGCCGCACAAGGCCGAAGTAGCTATCCGAATAGCTTCGGTCGGCCACAACTGGACTATTACGTCCTTCATGGCCGTGTTGGACAACTTGTGCAGCTCCGACCATTATGGCATCTAGTCATTTAGTAGTGCGGGACGCTCCTTCCCTGCAAACTGCGACCATAAAAGCTTCTCCATTGCATACCCCTCCTGGGCCCGAAAGAATTGGGCGGCTTCCGCGACACTCTTCGGTAGATCTGCATATGCGTCTGGAGAACTCCATAGTCGATTAAGCAAGGCATACCCCATATCCCCAAATTTAGACTGTAACGGAAAGGGCTTACCAGTCGCTATCTGTCCGGGTTGATGGATTTCCACGCGCATCGCTCCTCCTTGTCGTCTTGAAGGGCCTTGGCGAGTTCGGTCCCTTCGCCTTATTTTCCTCTTCTAAGGACTCTCACTTGCGGGAGGTGTCCTTGAGCCTCTGCTCCACGTTGGTCACCCGTTCCTCAAAACGGCACAGAGCGGCATGTTCGACCGTTAAGTCCACAGCCGCTTTATCAGTGGCCGCTTGCTTACCCTAGCTTGCTCCTTGGCTTGGGTAAGCTCCCTCCTGAGGGTTTCAACCGCGACAACACCATCTACACAAACACACACATTGCAGCCCTGGAAATCCCACAGAATACTGACATAAACATGCATAAAATAAGAGTATTTCATACCTTGCGCCTGGTCGAGCCGCTTGTTAACAAGGACTAGGTCCTCATCAGCTCGCTCTAGTTTCCATTTGAGTTCAAAAATTTCCGCTGACTGGGCAGTTGCCGCTAACAGGGAGGCCTGTTTTAATCCAAATAAAATAGCATGTTACCACCTAACAACTAACTATTGATCCTCCGCTCGCTTTTCTTTCGAAGAACCGAACAGAGTCTCAGGGGCTATTGTCTACAGGCATATTTCTCGTAAAAATGATCAAAAATATTACATTGCGTACCTCGAAGCCTACTAGCAGGCTGGAGAAGGCTTCGTTCAGCCCGCTCTTGGCGGTCTGAATCTTCTCAGCCAGTGTACCCATCAGGATGCGGTGCTCATCCAGGATGGATGCACTTTGTACTACGATCGCCGTGGTATTCGGCGCCTCCAGATTAACAGAGGAAGCCGCTCCACCTTCCCCTGCAGGGAGTCGCTCACTAGAGTCTGGAGCCAGTTGGGTCTCTGGAGTATTATGCGGCTGTGGGTCGGATTGACCGGGGCCCCCGTCGCCGGTCTCCATGGGGGCAGTACCCCCCAGTCCTTTGGCAGCCGAGGTGTTGCCCTTAGGCGCCGTTAAGTCGCCCCCCCCATCTCCTCGAGGCCTAAGGAGGGCCTATCCGATGACACCTCGGTGTCATCTTCCCTAGGCGGCGTGGAACCTAGGGGAGGCGATTCACTCTCCATAATCTCCGGCGGCAGATCCCCCGAGGATGAGGATTGCTGGGGGACACTGCGGGCCGGACTAAAAAAATAGAACTTAGAGTTATCATAATGGTCCATAGAGATTGGACGTATGTGAAGAAAAAATCCGGACTACTTACGAGTCGGCTTGGGTCTTGGTCCGGCGATGGTGTTTCGAGATGGCCTCGGCGTCTGATTCCTAGTCATCGGAGAGGGTAATCCTGTCCCTCTTGGATGCTTCGGCCTCCAGGTGTTCGGAGGCCTCCCTCTTCTTGCCCTTGCGGGGAGGATCTTCTTCTTCCTCCTCCTCCTCCTCGTCATCGTCGCCCTCATGAGAGAAATGGGCATCAGCTTCTCCGGACACTGTGTCCAAAGCGCCCTCCTCTTTCTTCTTCTTCTTCTTCTTCTTCTTCTTCTTCTTCTTCTTCTTCTTCTTCTTCTTCTTCTTCTTCTTCTTCTTCTTCTTCTTCTTCTTCTTCTTCTTCTTCTTCTTCTTCTTCTTCTTCTTCTTCTTCTTCTTCTTCTTCTTCTTCTTCTTCTTGTCATTCTTTACCGGCGCCTGGTATGGCGCCTGGACCAGGATCCTCATTAGTAAAGGATCGACTGGGTTTTTGGGGAGCGGAGCCGGACACCGGATCTGCTCTACCTTTTTGGTCCAGACCTGTTTGGAGACGGACTATTCAATACTTCTCCTTAGGATGGACGCACCAATTGGTGTTCGGAGGTTTTAGAATTTACCTCGGAGGCTGGATGATTGCAGTCGAGGTCGGTGTCGTCCGATGACTTTGGCCACAGCTTCTGCTTCTTGAAAAGCAGCTTACAGATCCCTTTATGCATTGTGCTGTAGAACCGTTGTACGGTCAGCGGCCCTTCCGAATTGAACTCCCACATCTTGAGGGACCGCTGCTGGCAGGGAAGTGCTCAGCGGATCAACATCACTTGGATCGCATCAGCGAGGGTAATGTCCTTCACTATCATGCCTTGGACGCGCTTCTGTAGCAGCACCTCATTGACCGACCCCCAGTCCGGACCCTTGTCGGTCCAGGATGTGAGCCTTAGCAGGGGTCCGGATCTGAAGGCTGTAGCAGCTGCCCACTTAGAGCCATGGGATTCTGTGATATAGAACCATCCCTGTTGCCATATCCGGACAGTGTCCACAAAGACTCCCTTTGTCCAATTGACTCTGGGGAGCTTGCTCACCATGGCACCACCGCAGTCCGCGTGTTGCCCATCGACCACCTTCGGCTTCATGTTAAAAATCTTGAGCCATAAGCCGAAGTGTGGAGGGATGCGGAGGAAGGCCTCACACACGACGATCAACGCCGAGATATGGAGGAATGAATTTGGGGCCAGATCATGAAAATCTAGCCCGTAGTAGAACATGAGAGCCCTCACAAAGGGGTGGAGGGCGAATCCGAGTCCATGAAGGAAGTAGGGGATGAACACCACCCTCTCGCCGGGCTCCGGAGTGGGGATGACCTGCGCCATATCGGGAAGCTTGTGCTTGATTTCCGTGGTTATATACCGCGCCTCCTGCAACTCCTTGATATTCTCCTCCGTGATGGAGGAAGCCATCCACTTTCCCTGAGAGCCGGCCATGGTCGGAGGAGTTGCATAGGGGGGAAAAGCTTGGAACTTGGGCGCTGGAGCTCGAGGATGGGAGGCAGAGAGAGAGAGAATGAGGCGTGGGACGGAAGAGTTGGATTCTATCCATGTATATGGACTGCGAATATCAAGCATCCCCCTCCCTTGAGCCTTAAAACCCGCATGTTCCCAAGGGGTCGTGCGAACGACACGGTTAGATTACCAAAAACTCGTATTGATGAGAATCCCGCAATAAGGGGACACGATCTCTGCTTTGACAAGACGTGTCGATAGAAGTTGCGTGTTGAAATGGAAGGCGGGACACCCAAAAACGGTTCGAAATGACAGCAGAGCTAAGAGTGATGTTTCGTTGGAAAAAACTATCGATGGATATATCTTATTTTAAGTATTATGCTTTTATGGTTGGAGGGTTAACCCGTTAGACAGATATGGATATAGTTCTTGTTGATCAACTACTTTAAAGTATTCCGAGGAGGAACCAGTCTTGCAATGTCAAAGACAATCTGCGCGTCGGACACATCGTCATTGATGCCTGGTTCAGGGGCTGCTGAGGGAGTCCTAGATTAGGGGGTCCTCGGGAGTCTGGGCTGTGTAACATGGGCCAGACTAATGGGCTGCGATGATACAAGATAAAAGACTTTCCCCCGTGTCCAGATGGGACTCTCCTTTGCGTGGATGGAAAGCTTGGCGTGCCGATATGAAGATTTCTCTCTCTTTATACAACCCTAGCCACATCCGGTGTCTATATAAACCGAAGGGTTTAGTCCGTAGAGGCAATCATAATCACACAGGCTAGACTTCTAGGGTTTAGCCATTACGATCTCGTGGTAGATCAACTCTTGTAACCCCTATACTCATCAAAGTCAATCAAACAGGACCTAGGGTATTACCTCCATCAAGAGGGCCCAAACCTGGGTAAAACATCGTGTCCCTTACCTCTTGTTGCCCTTGATCCTTATTACCCCCTACCCCGAGATCTGCCGGTTTTGACACCGACACCGGGCACCCGATGCCAGGTGGGCCAACGGCCAGGAGAAGGTCAGGCACCGGGGGTGGCGGGGCAGCGCCCAGGCTGCTGGGCTGGGCACCCGGGGTTGAGGACCCAGGCACCCGGGGTGCAGGGGTCGAGCCCAGGCGGGAGGCCGCGCACTCGGGGTGGTCAGCCGGCTGTGGGAGTGGCTGGGCACCTGGGTTGCAGGTGGCCGGGCACCCGGGGTAGTCCGGAGCCCTCCATTGCTTCATGTTTCGGCGTCCTTCTTCCTCCTCCTCCTCCTCCATGGGTGTTTGGGTCTCCCTCCTAGCTTACTCGTGGTCATGTCCTTGGTACCTAAGAATGCACGATTCCATTTGAGGTAGAACCCCACTCTCATGTGAATCTGAATGAAGTTCGAAGAGGAAAGAGTTAACCTCGGCTTCGGTGGCACGTGCGTGTGCTCTTGCCATTGGTTCTCTTCGTGCTTGTGGTGGAGATGGGACGTCCATGGGGATGGTCGAGGGATGCTCCGCATCAGTTGGTGTGTGGAAATGTTATGTGTGTAGTCACTTGTGTAATTGTATGCTTAATTTGGTTTTGCAATGCTGCCTTTTTAAGTATATATGTTGATGCTTTGTAGATATAGCAAATCACATCGCACACGGACTAAACAATGGAACCCGTCGGTGATGATTTCATCAATCACTGACAATTGTATACCAGCAATCGTTTGCTCACAACACACACAACTTGTTAACAGGAATCGTCTGTGTTGTTATCGGTCTTCCCACACATTTCCCATTACAGACCTGTTTGTCGCGTATCACACACATCTTGTTAAGTTGAACCGTTTTTGTTCTCTTGGCTCAACGCAAACAGTTCATCCGAGTAAACTGTATGCCGTATATCACACACACCTTCATCTGGTTGCCCGTTTCTGATGTTCCGCTTCATCACAAATAGTTCATCCGAGTGAACTGTATGCCGTATATCACACACGCCTTCATCTGGCTGCCCGTTTCTGTTCTTCTTCCTCATCGCAAACAGTTAATTGAATTGAACTGTATGCCCTGCATCGCTCACACAACTAAAATGGGAACTGTGTTTGATGGCTCCTCCATCGCAAACGTTTTGCATCTTTTTGGACGGTTATTTTACATCACCGTTTGCAATTAAAGCATCGCACACAGTTTCGTCAAAGGGTCTCTAATCGTAGTGTCATGTTAGCAGCATCCTGCAGTAGTGAAGAAGGACTCAAGGGAGGAGAAGCGTCGGCAAGACAAGGAAGAGCAAATGAATGCCTTCATGGAGATCCAAAGGCGGAGGCTTGAGATGGAGGCGGAGAAGCAAGCGAGGATGCTTTAGATGGAGGCGGAGAAGCAAGCCAAGATGCTAGAGATCGAGGCCACCAATGCCAAGACCAAGGCGAAAGAAGTGGCTCTCGCTAGCATGGTGACGGGGGTGGAGATCATGAAGGTGGACCTCTATTGGAAATCATTACATGGAAAACAAAGAATTTCTATGCACATACAATGATTTATCCATGGAGATGCATAGCAACAAGGGGGAGAGTGTGTATACGTACCCTCATAGACCGTAAGCGGAAGCATTTCACAACGCGGTTAATGTAGCCGAAATTCTTCATGCTTCAACCGATCAAGTACCGAACGCACAACACCTCCATGTTTTGCACACGTTCAGCTCGGTGACGTCCCTCACCTTCTTGATCCACCAAGACATCGAGGTAGTAGATGAGTTCCGTCAGCACGACGGCATGGTGACGGTGATGCTGAAGTGATCTCCACAGGGCTTAGCCTAAGTACTACGAAAATATGACCGGGGGTGTAAACGGTGGAGGGGGGCGCCGCACACGGCTAGGCAATTGTCTGGGTGTTCTAGGAGCCCCCTCACATATATATAGGTGGGGGAAGGAGGGAGCAGCCAGGAGGACGCCCCAAGTAAGCCGAGTCCTACTTGGGCTACTCCCAAGTGGCGTCCCCCTGCCATATTAGTCGAAGGGGGAAGGAAAGAGGGGGAAGGGAGAAGGAAGGGGAAATCCTATTCCCTTTCTTTCCTTTCCTCCTTCACCTTTTCGTCTCCTCCTTTGCTGGCCCATAAGGGAGGCGCACCAGCCCCTTGTGGCTGGTGTGTTTCCCCTCTTGGCCCATACGGCCCATATCTTTTGTCGGGGGTGCCCGGAACCCCTTCCGGTGACCCGATATGTACCCGGTACCCTCCGGAACACTTCCGGTATCCGAATACCATCGTCCTATATATCAACATTTACCTCTCGACCATTTCGAGACTCCCCATCATGTCTGTGATCTCATTCGGGACTTTGAACAACATTCGGTCACCAAATCACATAACTCATATAATACTATATCGTCATCGAACATTAAGCATGCGGACCCTATGGGTTCGAGAACTATGTAGACATGACAGAGACACCTCTCTATTCAATAACCAATAGTGGAACCTAGATGCTCATATTGGCTCCTACATATTCTACGAAGATCTTTATCGGTCGAACCGTTATGACAACATACATAATTCCCTTTGTCCATCGGTATGTTACTTTCCCGAGATTCAATCGTCGGTATCTTTATACCTAGTTCAATCTCGTTAAGGGCAAGTCTCTTTAATCATTCCATAATACATCACCTCGTTACTAACTCCTCAGTCATTTGCTTGCAAGCTTATGATGTGTATTACCGAGAGGGCCCAGAGATACCACTCCGATACTCGGAGTGAAAAATCCTAATCTTGATCTATGCCAACTCAACAAACACCTTCGGAGATACGTGTAGAGCATATTTGTAATCACCCAGTTACGTTGTGTAGTTTGATAGCACACAAGGCATTCCTCCAGTATCCAGGAGTTGCATAATCTCATAGTCGAAGGAATATGTATTTAACATGAAGAAAGCAATAGCAATAAAACTGAGCGATCATTATGCTAAGCTAACGGATGGGTCTTGTCCGTTACATCATTCTCCTAATGACGTGATCCCGTTATCAAATGACAACTCATGTCTAGGGTTGGGAAACCTTAACCATCTTTGATGAACGAGCTAGTCTAGTAGAGGCTTACTAGGGACACGATGCTTGTTTATGTATTCACACATGCATTAAGGTTTCGATCAATACAATTCTAGCATGAATAATAAAACTTTATCATGAATAAGGAAATATAAAATAACAACTTTACTATTCCCTCTAGGGCAAATTTCCTTCAGTCTCACACTTGCACTAGAGTCAATAATCTAGTTCACATTGCCATGTGATTAACACCAATAGTTAACATCATTATGTGACCAACACCCAAAGGGTTTACTACAGTCAATAATCTAGTTCACATCGCCATGTGATTAACACCCAATGAGTACTAAGTGTGATCATGTTTTCTTGTGAGAGAGTTTTAGTCAACGGGTCTGCCACATATAGAGCCATATGTTATTTTGCAAATTTTCTATGTCTACAATGCTCTACATAGAGCTACTGTAGCTAATTGCTCCCACTTTCAATATGTATCTAGATTGAGACTCAGAGTCGTCCGGATTGGTGTCAAAGCTTGCATCGACGTAACCCTTTATGACGAACTCTTTATCGCCTCCATAATCGAGAAACATTTCCTTAGCCCTCTTAGGTAACTATGGATAATTTTGACCATTGTCAAGTGATCTACTCCTGGATCACTATTGTACCCCCTTGCCAAACTCAAGTCAAGGTACACAACATGGCATACATTATAGAACCTATGTCTGAGGCATAGGGAATGACTTTCATTCTCTTTCTATCTTCTGTCACGGTCGAGCTTTGAGTCTTACTCAACTTCAGACCTTGCAACACAGGCAAGAACCCTTTCTTTGACTGATCGATTTTGAACTTCTTCAAAATCTTGTCAAGGTATTTGCTTTGTGGAAGTCCTATTAAGCGTCTCGATCTATCCTTATAGATCTTGATGCCCAATAAATAAGTAGCTTCATCGAGGTTTTTCATTGAAAAAATTCTTATTCAAGTATCCTTTTATGCTATCCAAAAATTCTATATCATTTCCAATCAATAATATGTCATCCACATATAAAATCAGAAATGCTACAGAGCTCCCACTCACTTTCTTGTAAATACAGGCTTCACCGTAAGTCTGTATAAAACCATCTGATTTGATCACCTCATCAAAACATATATTCCAACTCCGAGATGCTTGCACCAGTCCATAGATGGATTGCTAGAGCTTGCACACTTTGTCAGCACCTTTAGGATCGACAAAACCTTCTGGTTGCATCATATACAACTCTTCTTTAAGAAATCCATTAAGCAATGCAGTTTTGACGTCCATAAGCAGGATTTCATAATCATAAAATGTGGCAATATCTAACATGATTCAGATAGATTTACGCATCGCTAGGCATGAGAAAATCTCATCGTAGTCAACCCCTTGAACTTGTCGAAAACCTTTTGCGACAAGTCAAGCTTTGTAGACAATAACATTACCATCAACTTCAGTCTTATTCTTGGAGATCCGTTTATTCTCTATGGCTTGCCAATCATCGGGAAAAATCCACCAAAGTCCGTACTTTGTTCTCATACATGGATCCTATCTCAGATTTCATGGCCTCAAGCCATCTGTTGGAATCTGGGCTCATCATAGCTTCTTCATAGTTTGTAGCTTCGCCATGGTCTAGTAACATGATTGTCGGTGTCCTAGGAACGGGGGTACCCAGACTTGCCTGCCTGCGGCCCAGGGCGTGCCTCCACCAAACAGCCTGGTACGGCCCATCTTCATCAGCAACCACTCAAGACCCTCGTGAGGGGCCAAGCCTCGCGAGGCGGACGACACCAAGACCTCCCCAGGGGCGGCCTCGCTAGGCTGGCTCCTAAGGAGCGGAGATATCTATGCAAGGGGCACCTCGTGAGGCCCGCCTGACGTGAGCCATGATGACTGGAGCCAGGCGGGCGCCAGCGGGCGCATAGTGCCAATTTCCGCTTTGGTGCTAAGGAAGCAGGCGCAGGCGAGGAATCCCAAGGCATCAAGCAAAGGTTTCCATATCGGTGCAACAAGACCAAGACCAGCAGGACGGAGGTCACCGCGGAGCCCACGGCGGCATCACCACCGGAGCCTTTGGCAGGAGAAGAGCACCTTTTGTCAGGATAACTTGTATTAGTAGCCCCCCTTCGAAATTGGCCGTTGTGGGATCCCTTCCCACCTAACATTTGGGAAGAGGACCAAGGCCTCTATAAATAGGGCTAGCCACCACCATAGTAAGACTGATCATGGAGACCATCCTCAAACACATCAGCTCATCGAGCTCAAGAACACCTCTCCTCAGGAGGTTGTTCATCCACTGTACTAGTTCATCCTTAGTCCATGAGGCAATCCACCACACCACACTGGAGTAGGGTATTACACCACTACGGTGGCCCGAACCAGTATAAACTCTCGTGTCTCTTATTCCTTGGGTTCGGCGAGCTAGGCCTTGAGATCATTGTGAGAGCGAGCTAGGGAGAGAAAGATCTTCGTGCACACCCCAGTGTTCGAACCTCAAGGGTTTGCCAGAACCCGTAATCCGACATTTGGCACGGCATGCAGGGGTGCGTTGAAGCCTTTCTTCCATCGATTCACGCTCCACTGCTCCACCACATCCATGGCTGACACTTGCCGAGCCCGTGCTAAGCGTCGGGCCTCCCTCGCCGCCTGCATCGCTCAGACGGTGCCCGTTGGCAGACCCCCCCCCCCCGCCGTTCTCCATCGCCCGCTGCCAGCGCCGCCATCCGCCATCGGCCCGATAGCAAACAAGCAGCAAGCTTCATCACTGCACCCCTCCGTGCGGCGGGATAGACGTACCGCCACCTTGTCGCTGAATCCGGTCGGCTCATTGTCACACGCTCATCGCACGCCCACAGACGCGCAGGCAACACTGCTCATGGCACGCGGGCTCCTGCGTTACTGCCTGGTCGACGACCTCTACGACGACTGGCTGGACCGCAATGCTGATCTTGTCAGCGTTGTCGGGGTTGTCCCGCACCGTCTCTCTCGCTGCCTCGCCCACCTCCAGCTGCGGGCGACGTAGCTCATGGAGCGCCTTAGCTGCCTCCACACCAAGACGACGCCCTCGCACCAAGACGCGCGGCTCACGGAGCGCCTCCGCCGCCTCCGCATCAAGACGGCGCCCTCGCACCAAGACGCGCGGTCCCGCGGCGTGACCCGCCATGCCGGGCGCCCGCGCACGAAGAAGGAAGCTGCCAAGAAGTCCCGAGGCCGCTAGAAAATGCTCCTGCGCTCCCAGCACCATTGCATCAAGACTGCGCACCGCCTAGGGAGGCGACGCGTGAATATCAAGATCAGGCTCCGCCACCGTGATGGGCTCCGGTGACCACAACAAGCTGCCGTGCCTTTACTCCTGAGCTGCGCAGCATCGTCTAGCCAAGCAAGTTCAAGCCAGACCTGCCTCTGCGCTACGATGGCACCCCTGACCCTACGGAGCTCTTGCAGTTCTACGAGCTGAGCATCGAGGCAACCAACGGAGACGAGAAGGTCATGGCGAACTGGTTTCCCATGTCCCTCAAGGATGGCGCGCGCTCGTGGCTCCTGAACTTGCCTGCGGGATCGATCTCCTCCTGGGGAGAGATGCGCGAGCGTTTCGCCGCCAACTTCCAGGACACTTGCGACCGCCCGCCAGCCGCCGACAACCTGTGGCGCATCAAGCAACAACCAGGAGAAACCCTGCAGAAGTACATCCAGCGCTTTAACAACATTCGCCTCAAGATCCCAAAGGTGACGGACGAGGCCATCATCTATGCGTTCTCCAATGGCGTTCGCGGTGTCAAGATGAAGGAGGAGCTCACCATCCATGAGGAGCTATGCACGGCCCTGGAGATGTTCAATATGGCGACCAAGTGCGCAAGGGCTAAGGAAGGACGCCTTTTCCTCCTCGAGCTCCCAACTGCTGATCAGGAGGACAAGAAGGCAAAGATCAAGGACGTGAAGCGCAAGGGGGCTACCGTGCTCGCGGCGGAGCCAGAGAAGAAGCGCGGCCGCGACCACCACGAATCATCCAAGGCCAACCGCCCATTCTGCACCTTCCACAATGTTCACAGCCACAACATCAGCGACTGTCGGGAGCTCAGGGCCATCCGAGATGCGTGCTTTAGTCCGTGCCCCGAGCACAACGACCGAGGCTATGACCGAGGGGGAGGACGAAGCGGAGGACGCTGGGACGATCGCGGCCCCCGCCAGGAGTGGCGTGACCGGCCTCGTGAGGACCGCTGGTAGGACCAACCTCGCAAGGGAGCCTGGAGAGACCAGCCTCGCGAGGACTGCCCACAGGGCAACGCCAGCCTCCCTCCGTTGTCGCCCCCGCCAAGAAGGAACGATGACCACCATCAAGACGAGGGGGCTCGGGGCTTCCAGGAGCCACGCGCCATCGCATGTATCTTGGGTGGTGCTCAAGCCCTAGCCTCTCAGCGTGCCTTCAAGCAATTCACTCGCGAGGTTAACGCGGCCCTTCCCAGGCTCGAGGCAACGTGCCCGCTCAGGTGGTCCAAGTGTGCCATCACCTTCAGCTCATCAGACCAGCTCAAGTGCGCGACGACCGTCGGCGCCCTCCCGATGCTCTTCTCACCCATCATCAGCAATGTTCAAGTCACCAAGACCCTCATCGATAGTGGCGCAGGGCTCAATATCCTGTCCATCGAGACATTCGACAGACTCCAGGTGCCATATGATCAGCTGGAGCCTACCAAGCCTTTCTCAGGAGTAACCGACAGCTCCACCCCCCCCCCCCCGATAGGGCAGGTCCGCCTCCCTGTCACCTTTGGCCAGCGCGGCAACTACCGCACCGAGCTCATCGACTTCGACATCGCCCACATCCGCCAGCCGTACAACGCCATCCTTGTGTATCCAGCGTTGGCCAAGTTTATGGCAGTGACCCACCACGTCTACAACATCCTCAAGATGCCAGGGAGTGGCGGCATCATCACGGTCCCCCGTGAAGAAAGAGATGCAGTGTGCTCCCTCGAGCGCGCTTACCAAGTTGTAGCGACCGAAGACCCCGACAACGAAGACACCTCGTACCCTCCTGAGGCCAACCCCAAGAAGAAGAAGAAGCAGCTACTCCGCCAAGGACTTCAGGAGGGCGGCGTCTCAAGTGGCACCACCTCAGGACCTGCACCCGCAGATGGGGAGCCTCCTTCCCTCACATAGGAGGGTGTGCCCGGCGGCCTCCTCAGCCTGGGCTCGGGGGCTCTCTTCTGGAGGGCCTCAGACCTAGCCAACGTCATGAGGGAGGCGCTCGGGCACCATGTGGAGGCATGCTTTGGCGCACGTTTCCCTCAAGAGGGCACAAGACGCGGAGCTCCTAGTGCCCAGGAGTTCATCACCAAGGTGATCCAGGAGCTTCAAGAGGCAAGGACCATACGTGGCGACCGTTGCCCACCACCCAGTGGAGCTCCCCATCCTGGCGAGGACGATGGGTTGCGCATTTGCATCGACATTCCAGGGCCCAACAGGGCCACGTCTCAAGGATGTTTTTGGCCTTCGCACGTTAGACGGTGCGAGGATCCCCCTCACAGCTACGTTCGCATGCCGCTCGGCCTGCCGAGCACGACTGTCACCTTTCAGCGCCACATGTGGAGCATTCTAGCGGCTCAGGAGGCCAGGCATCACGCTGTCCTGGCGGAGATCGCGATAGTCCTTCAGGAGACACCTGGGCCTGCGGAGCCTCCTGAGGCTCAGGACCCTGTCAGCTCATGAGGAGCAACTTCTCTGGCGCGCACCTTCAGCTAACTCGACACCACTCCAGCTACGATATCAGGTGACTCTTTCTAGTTCATTCAGTTAGGGGCGCCCTTCGGGCAACATTATCCCTAGGTCGCATGGGCCTGTCCCTACGGCGTGTATCCTTTTGCATCATTAGCTTACTCTGTGGGAAGCGCCTTACGGGATGTATCATCCCCAGGCCGCTCGGGTGTGTCCCAGTGGCATGTATCGTTCTTGCATCTAGTTGAACCAGCTTGCCCTCTTGCATGAATTGCCTTATGATTATCACCTGCATGTCCAGTAATTCAATACCATGAACGTTGCACGCCCTTGCAGGCCTGCCCACGACCGCCTCATGATTAAGGACTAGCACGGCGCCTGTGCTCGGGTCCGTTCCTGCAGCATCGCCAAACCCAAGAGGTCGAGCTCTGGCTCGTGGGCCCGCTCCTGTGTAGGTCACCTCCCATGGCCCTTGGTGCCTTGTTCTCGCATGAGCTAATCGCAGATGGACAAGCCAGGACGCGTGACCCGGTGCCTCTCCACCGCAGGGGCCGCGCGCCGGTCGTCTTTCTTCGAGATTCTTTGCATGAGAAGACTAGGCATGGCGTGTGTGCTTGGGTCCGTCCCTGCAGCATCGATAAACCCAACGACTAAGCTCTATCTGGCGGGCCGGTCCCGTTCATGTCACCTCCTGGGGTCGTTGGTGTTTGGCCTTCTCATGTGATTGCCTTAGGAGATTCGTCCGGTGCAGGTTGCCTAACTATCTCGCAGGGGCACCTGTAGGATCGAAAGTATGTCTAGAGGGGGGTGATTAGACTACTTGACCAAATAAAAACTTATCCTTTTCCCAATTTTAGTTCTTGGCATATTTTAGCAACTTTGGACAAGTCAAGCAATCTTAACACAATTCAAGCAAGCATGCAAAGAGTATATGAGCAGTGGAAACTAAAGCATGCAACTTGCAAGAATGTAAAGGGAAGGGTATGGAGGATTCAAACACAATAGGAGACACAGATGTTTTTGTCGTGGTTCCGATAGGTGGTGCTATCGTACATCCACATTGATGGAGACTTCAACCCACGAAGGGTAACGGCTGCGCGAGTCCACGGAGGGATCCACCCATGAAGGGTCCACGAAGAAGCAACCTTATCTATCCCACCATGGCCGTCGCCCACGAAGGACTTGCCTCACTAGCGGTAGATCTTCACGAAGTAGGCGAACTCCTTGCCCTTACAAACTCCTTGGTTCAACTCCACAATCTTGTCGGAGGCTCCCAAGTGACACCTATCCAATCTAGGGGACATCACTCTCCAAGAAGTAACAAATGGTGTGTTGATGATGAACTCCTTGCTCTTGTGCTTCAAATGATAGTCTCCCCAACACTCAACTCTCTCTCACAGGATATGGATTTGGTGGAAAGAGGATTTGAGTGGAAAGCAACTCGGGGAAGGCTAGAGATCAAGATTCATATGGTAAGAATGGAATATATTGGCCTCAACACAAGTGTAGATGGTTCTCTCTCAAAAAAAGGTAAGTTGGAAGTGTAGGTTCGTTCTGATGGCTCTCTCTATGAATGTAGAGGTGGTGGAGGGGTATATATAGCCTCCACACAAAATCTAACCGTTACACACAACTTGCCAATCTCGGTGGGACCGAATTGATAAACTCGGTCGGACCGATTCAGCAAAGCTAGTGACCGTTAGGGTTTTCTGTGGGACCGACATGCAACTCGGTAGTACTGATGTGGTTAGGGTTAGGGCATAACATAATCTCGGCGAGACCGATTACACAAACTCGGTGAGACCGATTTTGGTAATAAGCTAACCAGAGAGTTGGTCAGGTAAACTCGGTTGGACCGATTCGCTCATTTCGGTGAGACCGAAATGTTACAAAAGGGAAACAGAGAGTTTACATTGCAATCTCAGTGGGACTGATCGCTCATCTTGGTGGGACCGAAACGTTACGAAGGGAAACAGAGAGATTACAATCCCATCTCGGTGAGACCGAGATCCCTATCGGTGAGACCAATTTGCCTAGGGTTTGTGGCAGTGGCTATGACATCTGAACTCGGTGGTGCCGGATAGAAAGAATCGGTGGGGCCGAGTTTGACTTTTGGTTTAGGTCATATGTGGATGTGAGAAAGTAGTTGAGGGCTTTGGAGCATATCACTAAGCATTTTGAGCAAGAGCCTCATTAAGCAACACCTCATCCCTCCTTGATAGTATTGGCTTTTCCTATAGACTCAATGTGATCTTGGATCACTAAAATAGAAAATGCAGAGTCTTGAGCTTGGATCTTGAGCCAATCCTTTGTCCTTAGCATTTTGAGGGGTCCACTTTTCTCATCCATGCCATGCCAAACATTGAGCTTTCCTGAGATATTAATCTTGAAATGGCATTAGCTCAATGAGCTATATGTTGTTAGGAATTACCAAAACCACCTAGGGATAGTTGCACTTTCAATCTCCCCCTTTTTGGTAATTTATGACAACATATAGATCAAAGCTTCGACAAATGATAATAAGAATGAAAAACATTTTCACTTTGAGAAGTATGTGAAAAGCAAGAGCTCCCCCTAAATTTTTGCATAGTTTAAGATTTGCTTTGGACTGCAAATGCATAATGAGTTAGGATCATGGGTTACTCTTCCATGTCACATACATCTTGGTGGATCGCTCAAAATGATAATAATGAAATACATGCACTCATCACCAAGAAAAGTTAATGATCATATGGGAATATAAAAGGATAATGTCATCCAACAAGCATTAAGGTAGCATATGATCAAACACATGATCATCCAAGTATCTCAAACAAGCAAATAAACAAAGTTCAACCACCAAGCAATAAGAGAGAATAAAAAGCAACACTCTCTCTCGAAGCCTATGATCTATACATTTTCTCCCCCTTTGGCATAAAAAATGCATAGTGCTAGATCGACTCTCAGGCTTGGTCTTCAGGTGGTGGTGTAGATAAAACTCCAAGGATGAAGGCATCAGTTTATGTAGATGGAGCTGGTGGAGTGGGTTCTGGAGCTGGTGGCACTGAAGTTGTAGCTGGTGCAGATGAAGTTGCTCTGGTGTCTATAACAGGCATTGCAACAGATCTCTGTCCTCTGGGCACTCTAGCAAAAGCATCTGTGGTAGACTTGCCCTTCTTCTCCTGCACTTCATCCTAAAGTTGCTCAACAACTGACTAGATCTCAGTGACCTTCACATCTAAATGATAGAACTTCTGTTCCACGATCCTCTCCAAGCTCTCCTGGTTTTGAGTCAGGGTGGCCAATCCCTTCTCAATCCTCAGAGTGGAGGCAATCAAGTAGCCAACCTGATCTTGCTTGCTCTTCAGAAGGTACTGAGATGCCTCATCAGTGGATGGCATCTTTGCAGCCTTTTCAGCCCTTGCCTTCTCCCTCTTTGCTTGTGCTTGCACAGAAGATGGTTCATTTTCATCCATCACCACAGTGTTGTCCTCAAAGTCTGGGTAGATGGGCATGTGTTCCTTGTCGAAGAGATATGTGCCAGTGCCCATCTTGGAGTTGATTAGCTCCTGGATCTGTGGGGCATACCCACAACTTCCCTTCTGATCTACAACTGTTCTCTTTATGGTTTCCACAATTAAGCTCATGACTTTGAACTTTTGAGGCACATCAAATATGTGAAGCAGGTTAATTGCATGGCCTCTGATCATCTTGTGATCACTTGACTTTGGCAAGAGAGTGTGCCTGAGGATCCAGTTGATGGTTGGCAAGCCTGACAGAAGGTAATGTACTGATCCAAACTTGTGTGTCTCAAGAGTAGCATCTGGGATCTCTTTGTACATATGTGCCATGGTGTTGTGATCCTTCTTCTTCTTGGCATAGACATCCAAGTCATCTTCATTCTCCTCAGGAGCATTGATCAGTTTTTCCCATTCTGCAACCGTTGACTGGTACCTAGTACCTTCAGACACCCAGACAATCCTGCCATATGGGTAGAAATGAGCTGTGGAGTAGAACTGCATAATGAGCTCATCATTCCACTTTGTGAGCTTCTGAGCCACAAACTCATCGACTCCACACGCCTTGAAGCTGTCATATACACTAGGGAAGTGATCCTCATTTTCCTCGATGAATTTCCAATCAACCCATCTCATGTCACACACTATGGGCTTCTTGTCAAGTAAAATAGTCTCATAGAAGTCCTGCTGTTCCTTTGTATGGAACCTGTAGTCCACATCAGTCCTTCTCCTGGTGGCATATGGATCAGACTCTCTCCATAGCCTCAATCTTGAATCCTTCCTGATTTCATATTCTCTGCAACTGGATGAGCATCGTTGTGATCTGGAATTTTGGGCTTCAACTTCCTCAGAACAACAGAATCATCTTCTTCTTCAGCAGCTTGAGGCACTGGGGCCTTGTTCTTCTTCTCAGCAGGGATGTTCCTGGTGCTCCTCTAGGGTTTTGGCTTTGGAGCTGGAGCAACAATCTTAGGAGCAGTTTTGGGCTTAGATGGAGCAGCCCCTGCCCTTATAGCATCTCCCATAAGCTTTTGAGCTTTGGGTGCTGGTGCTGCATCCTCTTCCTCTTCTTCAGAATCTCGCATTATTGAGGATCTGCCAAGCACTCTAGCAGTGGTCTTCTTGACCCTTTCTTTCCTTTTCTTGCCTTCTCCAACTGCCTCTTATTATGGCTTGGAGGTTTCAGCAGTGGATGCTATGGCCTTTGACATAGGCACTCTCTTGGCAGGAATCTTTGTCTTCATTCCTGGCTTAGTGGTAGCAGCTGTGCCATATTCATTTTTCAGAACTTTCTTCTTTGAGGTGGCCTCTTCCTCAACAGCCACATAGTCCTCATCCTCAGAATCTGAGGTTCTCTTCTTTCTGGTCTTGGTGGCTGCCTTAGGCAAGTTGCTGGGTGTACTCCTGCTTCCCTCATCAAAGTTGCTATAGGGACTAGTGCCCTCACTCATGTTGACTTGCTCCTCAGATTTGTTCTGGGTGTCCCTCTGATCTGACATGATGCAAACACTGACAGCAGACCCTGTGAATAGATTATAGATGAGGTAGATTGGATGAGCATCACAAAGTACAGAGGTTTTTGCAAAAGAATGATTTAAAAACTTAGTTTTAGTTTTCCACAGAAAGCATTTCGGATCTACCGATTTGAAAACTCGGTGATACCGAAGCAACTTTTGGAACCTAAACTAGTGAACTCGGTCAGACCGAGTCACAGTTCGGTGGCACCGAGACTACTAGGGTTTCACAAAGTATTGAACTCGGTCACACCGATTTGCAATTCTCGGTCTGACCGAGAATCACATGTGCAATGGCCTTAGCCAAATCGATGGAACCGATTTCAACAACTCGGTTGGTCTAAGATGATTTCGGCGGAAACCTAACCCTAAATTTTCAATCCACAACTAAACTACAGAGTGATTTCACTTGATAGAATAATCTCAATCGTGGCAAGATACATGGCAAAACAATGTTGCTAGGAATCGGAGAGCAATTAGCACAAGGATCAAGTCCATACCCTAGTTCGGCGATGGACCTGCTACGGCGGCAACAGCGGAGACGATTCCCATTGACGGCGGCGAAGACCAGCGGCAGGAGGAAGATGGCGATTGATACGTCCATTTTGCATCATGCTTTTATATCGATATTTATTGCATTATGGACTGTTATTTCACTTTATGTCACAATACTTATGGCTATTCTCTCTTATTTTACAAGGTTTACATAAAGAGGGAGAATGCCGGCAGCTGGAATTCTGGGTTGGAAAAGGAGCAAATATTAGAGGCCTATTCTGCGCAACTCCAAAAGTCCTGAAACTTCACGGGACATCTTAAAAGAAATAAAGAAAAATCCTCGCCAAAGATGAAGGCCAGGGGGCCCACACCCTTCTCATGAGGGTGGGGGGCGCCCCCCCCCTAGGGCGCGCCCCCCTACCTCGTGGGCCCTCTGGTGGGTCTCCAACGTCCATCTTCTCCTATATGAAGTCTTTCGATGAGAAAAAAATCGGAAGCAACCTTTCGGGACGAGACTCCACCGCCACGAGGCGAAACCGAGGCGGAACCAATCTAGAGCTTCGGCAGGGCTGTTCTGCCGGGGAAACTTCCCTACGGGAGGGGGAAATCATCACCAACGCTCCTCTCATTGGGAGAGGGCAATCTCCATCAACATCTTCACCAGCACCATCTCATCTCAAAACCCTAGTTCATCTCTTGTATCCAATTCTTGTCTCAAAGTCCGGGATTGGTGCTAGTAGGTTGCTAGTAGTGCTGATTACTCCTTGTAGTTGATGCTAGTTGGTTTATTTGGTGGAAGATCATATGTTCAGATCCTATATGCATGTTATTACCCCTCTGATTATGAACAAGAATATGCTTTGTGAGTAATTACGTTCGTTCCTGAGGACAAGGGAGAAGTCTTGCTATGAGTAGTCATGTGAATTTGGTATTCGTTTGATATTTTGATAAGATGTATGTTGTCTAGCCTCTAGTGGTGTCATGTGAACGTCGACTACATAACACTTCACCATTATTTGGGCCTAGAGGAAGGCATTGGGAAGTAATAAGTAGATGATGGGTTGCTAGAGTGACAGAAGCTTAAACCCTAGTTTATGCGTTGCTTCGTAAGGGGCTGATTTGGATCCATATGTTTCATGCTATGGTTAGGTTTACCTTAATACTTTTGTTGTAGTTTCGGATGCATGCAATAGAGGTTAATCATAAGTGGGATGCTTGTTCAAGTAAGAACAGCACCCAAGCACCGGTCCACCCACATATGAAATTATCAAAGTATCGAACGCGAATCATATGAACGTGATGAAAACTAGCTTGACGATATTCGCATGTGCCCTCGGGAGTGCTTTTCCTATTATAAGAGTTTGTTCTGGCTTGTCCTTTGCTACAAAAAGGATTGGGCCACCTTGCTGCACCTTATTTACTTTTGTTACTTGTTGCTCGTTACAATTTATCCCGTCACAAAACTATCCGTTACCACTCGTTTCAGTACTTGCAGAGAATACCTTGCTGAAAACCGCTTATCATTTCCTTCTGCTCCTCGTTGGGTTTGACACTCTTACTTACCGAAAGGACAACGATAGATCCCCTATACTTGTGGGTCATCAAGACTCTTTTCTGGCGCCGTTGCCGGGGAGTGTAGCGCCTTTGGTAAGTGGAATTTGGTAAGGAAAAATTTATATAGTGTGCTGAAATTTACTGTCACTTGTTACTATGGAAAGTAATTCTCTGAGGGGCTTGTTCGGGGTATCTTCACCCTGTCCAGTAGAGCAAAGAGTTGCTCCTCAACCTACTAAACCTATTGAACATGAAACAACTTTTGAATTTCCCGTGGCTATGATGGAAAAACTGCTAGCTAATCCTTTTACAGGAGATGGAACAAAACATCCTGATGAGCACTTAATATATGTGGATAAAGTTTGTGGATTATTTAAGCTTGCAGGTATACCCGATGATGTTGCTAATAAGAAGGTCTTCCCTTTATCTTTGAAGGGAGATGAATTGATATGGTATAGGCTATGTGATGATATGAGATCGTGGGACTATAAAAGATTGAAGCTAGAATTTCATCAAAAGTATTACCCTATGCATCTTGTTCATCGTGATCGCAATTATATATATAATTTCTGGCCTCGCGAAGGAGAAAGCATCGCTCAAGCTTGGTGAGGCTTAAATCAATGTTATATTCATGCCCCAATCATGAGCTCCAGAGAGAAATAATTATGCAAAGTTTTTATGCTCGGCTTTCTGAAAACAATCGCAACATGCTCGATACTTCTTGTGCTGGCTCTTTTATGATGAAGACTAATGAATTCAGATGGAATTTATTGGATAGAATTAAACGGAACTCCGAAGATTGGGACCTCGATGAAGGTAAGGATTCAGGTATGACACCTAAGTTTGATTGTGTTAAATCTTTTACGGATACCGATATTTTCTGTAAGTTTAGAACTAAATATGGACTTGATCCTGAGATAGTAGCTTCTTTCTGTTAATCTTTTGCTACCTATGTTGATCTCCCGAAGGAGAAGTGGTTTAAATATCATCCTCCCATAGAAGTAAAAGTAGCTGCACCTATTAAAGTTTAAGAAAAGACTGTCACTTATAATGATCCTATTGTTCCTACTTCTTATATTGAGAAACCACCTTTCCCTGTTAGAATAAAGGATCATGCTAAAGCTTCAACTGTTGTTCGTAAAAGCAATATTAGAACTTATACACCTCCTAAGCAAGTTAAAGTAGAACCTAATATTGTTATCGTTAAAGATCTCTTGTCTGATAATATTGATGGGCATGTTATTCAGTTCGAAGGTGAAACTGCTAGAATTGCTAAACCGTGTGATAAGGATAAACATAGACCTGTGGTAGGCGTGCCTGTTGTTTCGGTTAAAATAGGAGATCATTGTTATGATGGCTTATGTGATATGGGTGCTAGTGCTAGTGTTATACCTCATGACTTATACAAAGAAATTAAGGATGAAATTGCACCTGTTGAGTTAGAAGATATTGATGTTACTATGAAACTTGCTAATAGAGATACTATTGCACCAATTGGAATTGTTAGAGATGTTGAAGTCTTGTGTGGGAAAACTAAATATCCTGCTGATTTTCTTGTTCTTACTTCTCCAAAAGATAGCTTTTGTCCCATTATATTTGGTAGACCCTTCTTAAATACTGTCAATGCTACCATAGACTGCACTAAGAATATTGTTACTGTTGGTTTGGATGATATGGTTCATGAGTTTAATTTCTCTAAATTTAGTAAACAACATCGAGAGGAAGAATTACCTAGTATGGATGAAATTATTGGTCTTGCTTCTATTGCCGTACCTCCTAGTGATCCTTTAGAACACTATTTGCTAGACTATGAAAATGATATGTTCATGAATGAAAGAAGGGAAATAGATGAAGTATTCTTTAAACAGGAACCTATTCTGCAACACAATTTTCCTGTTGAAATTTTAGGAGATCCTCCTCCACCCAAGGGTGATCCCGTGTTTGAGCTTAAACCGTTGCCTGATAATCTTAAATATGCTTATCTTGATGAAAAGAAGATATATCCTATTATTATTAGTGCTAACCTTTCAGAGCATGAAGAAGAAAGATTATTGAAAATTCTGAAGAAGCATCGTGTTGCTATTGGATATACTCTTGATGATCTTAAGGGCATTAGTCCCACTCTATGTCAACATAAAATAAATTTGTAAACAGATGCCAAACCAGTTCGTGATCCTCAATGACGTCTGAATCCTAAAATGAAAGAAGTGGTAAGAAAAGAAATACTTAAGCTTCTGGAGGCAGGTATAATTTATCCCGTTGCTCATAGTGAGTGGGTAAGTCATGTCCATTATCTCCCTAAGGGAGGTATTACTGTTGTTCCTAATGATAAAGATGAATTGATTCCACAAAGAATTATCACAGGTTATAGGATGGTAATTGATTTCCGCAAATTAAATAAAGATACTAAGAAAGATCATTACCCCTTACCTTTTATTGATCAAATGCTAGAAATATTATGCAAACACACACATTATTGCTTTCTAGATGGTTATTCTGGTTTATCTCAAATACCTGTGTTGGCTAAAGATCAATCAAAGACTACTTTTACTTGCCCTTTTGGTACTTTTTCTTATAGACGTATGCCTTTTGGTTTATGTAATGCACCTGCTACCTTTCAAAGATGCATGATGGCTATATTCTCTGACTTTTGTGAAAAGATTTGTGAGGTTTTCGTGGACGACTTTTCGGTCTATGGTTCCTCTTTTGACGATTGCTTGAGCAATCTTGATCGAGTTTTGCAGAGATGTGAAGAAACTAATCTTGTCTTGAATTGGGAAAAGTGCCACTTTATGGTGAATGAATGTATTGTCTTGGGGCACAAAGTTTCTGAAAGAGGTATTGAAGTTGATAAAGCCAAGGTTGATGCTATTGAAAAGATGCCATGTCCCAAGGACATCAAAGGTATAAGAAGTTTCCTTGGTCACGCCGGATTTTATAGGAGGTTCATTAAGGACTTCTCAAAAATTTCTCAGCCTCTAACTAATTTATTGCAAAAAGATATACCATTTGTCTTTGATGATGATTGTGTATAAGCATTTGAAATACTTAAGAAAGAATTAGTATCTGCACCTATTGTTCAGCCACCTGATTGGAATTTACCCTTTGAAATTATGTCCGATGCTAGTGATTATGCTGTAGGTGCTGTTTTAGGGCAAAGAGTTGATAAGAAATTAAATGTTATTCACTATGCTAGTAAGACTCTAGACAATGCTCAAAGAAATTATGCTACTACTGAAAAAGAGCTTTTAGCAGTTGTATTTGCTTGTGATAAGTTCAGACCTTATATTGTTGATTCTAAAGTAACTATTCACACTGATCATGCTGCTATTAAATACCTT